>NW_017535897.1:482388-487155 GCF_001853355.1 Bactrocera latifrons | reverse complement strand
CGTCGAAAATTGCGATAAAATCGCTGAATTGGTCGAAAGAGACCGGCATAGTAGCAGCCGTAGCATCGGTCAAGAGCTGGGCATGAGTCATCAAAAAAAATTTTATGAACAATTGAAAATTCAATAAAAATACCGCAAGAAATAGCGCAAGACTTTTTTGACAACCCATTATTTATACACAATTAGTGAGTGTAAACAAAGTATTAAAAAATTAAATTAAATTTTAACGAGTATTCGATATTTTCCAAATTGAAAAAAGGTCGTAAATTGATGCAGTGGTTCAAAAGAAACAAATACATTTTTTTATAAATCTTCTCTTTACAAAATGTCAGATCTTGAAATCTTGAATTTAGCTTAAAAATGTAACAATTTTTAGCCCTCCAAAATAATATTTTTCATTCAATCAAAAAACTGGTAGATCAATGAATGGAGAAATTACATAAAGTTAGCAGACAGAAAATCAAAGTGAATGTTTTCGAGTTTCACTTGAAATACGTAGTTTTGAATAAAACTCATTTAAAAACAAACTGATAGATCTCTAGCTCACAAAACATATTCCAAATACTCATTTGAAATTTTAGTACATAATTTTTAAAGGTAAATTCAAATGTTCACAGTTGGAAGTTATGTAAACAGTCAACAAACACATAACTTCTACATTTATTTATTTTCCCCAAAATAATAAACAACTGGGCTTAATTTGTTGCTGTCTGTCTACAAAGCGTTATATGAACTGATTTGCCGGAGTTTACCTCCTTTATTAAGCACCTACGGTCTTAAGTGTGTCATCGAATCACCTTATTCTTTTCAATAAAGCAATAACTAATATTAGCCCAAAGCTACGACAAATCATGCAAAATCAACAAAATTATAAACTGCGCAAACTTAAAACAACGATGATTTTTAATAATTATAAGCTAAAGTACTTTAACACTGAACAGTAATATTCAGCTCTCAAAGCAACAAAAATAAAACCAGAAACGAAGAAAACCAGTACATATTATTTCACAACAAATACACATTTGCATACATTTGTAAATATTGCGTCCTTACCGAGTCGTATTTCATTACTTTTATTTTGGAACTTGTCAAAATATAACATTTGGGAGGGATTAGGGAGGTAGTTGGCTATTAGTCTGAAATTCTGCCGACATTGTTAAAAAATCGAAAGGAAACTCATGAAAGCTGAAACTTAATGACGAATGAGATTTGCCAACTACGCAGTGTCTGATTTACGGCGTTGATCTAGCTCTTTGTATTGCATAAAAGCGAGTATATCAGTTGATCTTAAAAACAAATTCTGGATATACATATGTACATATGCAAGTGTTTTTTATAATGAAGTTTTGCTTTTGAAGTATACAGTATGTATGTATGTACATACATAATTATATAAGTATGCAAATTTAACGACTGAAACCTTTAAATAATTAAGTGAGTCTAATCATCATATTTAATGAAAAGGGTATTTTTAAATCAGTTCCACTTATTAAAATGGCGGTGTTATTTAGGCATGGGTAACGCAACACATACCTGCCTGATCACATTTTGGTGGATTGAAAAACAGTCCCGGCTTGAGTGGATTCTCCTCTTCGTCATGTACTTCGATCATCAACCAACCAATTTGAATCGGTTGCTGGCGGGATTGTTGCTGCTGTTGGCGTTCAACACTTTCCCAAATGTATATGGCGCGCCTGATGTCAATCTCAACCCAGCCTGTTTTCGATATATTCATCATTGTTGTGTTGCAAATATGCTTTTTACGCTCTGAAAAAGAATCATTGAAGAACTTAGTGAGACTTCAGTAAATTTAAGTATGTGAGTGACGGAGCTATACCTCGCTTGTTTCTGCGTAGTTGTCGTACAATAGAAACTGTAACACGTATTTGTGGAGTTAGCTAGTGAAAGAATATAAATAAAATTCGCATTTTGTTCGCCTATATACCTCAATATGGTTCGGATTTACCGTTAGAGGATCACCACAGCTTTTGGCCTCTTTATCACCTTCGTCATTTGACACGTTGGGATCGTCTGTATTGTTTGGATTGACCTTATATAAGCGAAGTATTGCGCTGTCCAGATTCAAATTGTCACGCTTTGGTTCAAAAAGACTGTCCGAAAATCGAATTGTTACGTTGTTGTCATGCATCCAGGAGCTTTCGGTGGACTCTGAGTTGCATATGGGGTACGCTGCTATTTCGTGCAATGGATGACCTTGAGTCTCATCTGAATTGCTTGCTTGAAAAGCTGATTGCAAACGATTCTTTATATCATTAATACTGTAAGATATAAAGAAAAATTGTTGATTTGAGATTAATAATATAATAATATATAAACGACAGCTACATAGATAAATGATGTCAAAAACTCGTTATACTATTTATACCATCAGGTAGTTCATAAACGTTTTTCTTGAAATGTTTTGCTCTTAACAATCTGCTTTGGTAAACTTGACCAATTTTCTATCTATGTATATCATTCTATAAATGTATATTGTTTATATTTGTTCTGCATTTCGGAAGGGTACGAGTTCCTGTTTATTGATTATTAAATAAAATGCGTCGTGTAATGTTGAGGAAATTCAAGAAATTTAAAAATAAATAAGAACAAGTCTTGCCTGCCTTGTAATAAGTTTAATATAAGTATATCCATATGTATGTATCTAAACGACGAAAGCTACAACAACCAAATTTGCGAAAGCCAAATATCATAAGAACTTCTACTGATAGTGTGAATGGTTAAAAATAATTAAAAGCGAGATAAATCAACTTATAAATATGCTAGAGACATAAAATTTTATTTCTGAGATGGTATGAGAGGGCTTATGTAAATGCACGAATAATGCCTTTAGAGTATGCCACCTTGTGAACAAAAACTGTCCAAAATCAACAAAAACTGCCCAGCTTCTGAGTACCGAATATATGGATCCCGGTACCTATAATGGACTGTTTACCGAAAATATTGGTCAATGTATCAGAGGGTCCTTTCTTGATAGCTCATTCCCTGAGCTCATAATACTGTACCTAGCCCCCATATAATTAATATCAGTATATCATATGATTGGGAATTTTATGTGAAGTACTTTACTAAACTCAGGCGACATTTTATTTCTATGTTGTATATTAATAATACCTGATATTGGCAAAAATATATGAAATACATCGACACCCTACTCCTATATACTTCATATAATGATCTTCGTTCTTCTAACAAACCTTATGAAAAATAAATCGGTTGGTCTGTGAGTAGTATATTAAAAAAAATGCTTGAAATTACGTTTTCAAGTATATCTGAGCAATATTCAATATGCAATCAACCCCTCCCTCCCAATCCCTTTGTCCTTTCCTAAAAAACTCCATATAATGATTTCCCTTTTTCCACCTAACTAAACTGACAAGTTTTCCTAAAGATTATGTGGCTTAGCGCTGAATCAGTAATATTAGAATACGTAACATAACTATGTAAATATGTACACATATATGTGGCTCATTTCGGTTTCTTGAGACGTATTTTTTTATATTGAGACAATTTGAAAAATTTGCAATGTTCGAACATTTAAACACTTGAGTTTACCAAAGAAAGTATTTTATTTTAAAACAACTAGCCGCTTTAATGTTTATGATTTTTTCTCAGTTTTCTATTGATATATATGTAAGTTCAACTCTGCTCTTGTTTACTAACAAAATGTACATTTTTATAAAGAAATTTTTTTTACAATTTGGAACTATTTTTATTCAGTTGTTGTTTTTAATGAAAACAAAAAATTGTATCCAATATTTCGCTTTAAAGAACACATAAAAATGTTTTGAAACAAAAAACGTCATATTTTTTATAAACGTGCCCAAGTATGTATATAGATACATATATACAATTGTACGTGTTTTATTTTGAAAGAATGTGTAAAGGTTTGCTTTAATTGAGCTGAGCAATGAAGGTAATCAAAGTGACGATCTTATTAAGTGCAAACATCTCCTTTCAATCTGTTCTATGTTCTGATCGTTGGTTTTTTGTTATTTTTTATTGTCAGCATGCCTGTGTTATTTGATGCGATGGCTGCTCATTCATTCACGTCTGTCCTAACAAGTTAACTTGTTGACTAGATGGCTAGTCGCTTGTTGATTTTTCAAGAGTGCTCAATTGTGTGGTGTCATTTTTATTTTGTACGCTCAACTATTTGTCACGTGGACATCCATATGTACATATGTATCTATGAGCGTGTGCTTAGCCTTATAATGTGTAGTGCCGGGCATACCTTCTTACAGCCGTGTGCGTTTGTTTATTTGTATGTGCTCATCTAAATGACTGAATAAATGTAAGTGAGTATGTTTGTTCATTTCGCTTTCCAGCGTGCCAGTTTGTGGGCCTGTATTGTCGATTAGTGTTGCTGCATGCCCGACTGTCTGGTCGTCTGGGTGTCTGTCTGTGCGACTGTGCTTTCTGCGCCGTCTTCTCGTTTGTGGCTTCTGGCCCACTAAGCGCTTGCGTACAATTTACTCTTGTTGTTGCCCGAGCAGCGACAACAAATAACAGACATGGCTAGACACTGTCTCGCCAGTTGCTCTTCATTATCATAAGCGGTGGTAACAGCAACAGCTGCTATAACGTCTGCATAACCACCACCAACTACAAAAGCAATAAGAAAGCAACAACAGCATCCGCTGCCTTGAGATACCACCATGGAATTCCGTCATCTCTTGAATTATTCCCTTTGATGATGAAGAAATGAAATAAATATCGGGTGATTTTTTAAGAGCTTGATAACTTTTT
>NW_017535897.1:476482-481963 GCF_001853355.1 Bactrocera latifrons | reverse complement strand
TAATATGCATTAGCGGGCTTAATTTACATTTACTTGCGCATTTGACCCATGTTAATGCAAATTTGTAATGCACAAGAATTTCGTGCATTTAGCTGAATTTACTAAATTTGAGTAGGCAACTCTGCTCAAAAATAGCCGATTTTTTGCTATTTTTTGACAGATGTCGCTTGAAGTCTGCTACCTCCTTTGCGTTTACAGCATCAGAGGTAAGCAGCTTTATATTGCTAATTAAATTATGTGCAAATATATTAACAAAAACAAATTTTAGTAATTTTTAAATGACAGAAAATAAACAACGCACAGTTGCTTTTTCCGCATTACTATCAATTATTGCTTTTGATTTCACTCTATTATATTATAACGTAATTAAAAATTAACGAATTTTTTCGTTAAATATATATTGATTTTCCAAATACCAAAATTCATCTTATTCATTTTTATTACAGTTTTTTTTAATAAATAAACAAATTTCACTATCAGCTGTCTAAATGCACAAGTCTGCCGTCTGTCACCATAAAATTTCATTGCGCATTATCGTTGCTTAAGGCGCATTAATTTTGCTCGTCTGTCAGAGCTATTAATCGTTTATACAAGGGTAATGTTCCAAATGTAAACAAATATTGAATCAATCAATGCAATGAGTTACAAGCAGTAGTGACCACCGGATAAGCAAAAGAACGTTTACTAGATATATGCATACGTATTAGTTGAAGGAAAGGGAAAACTCTTTTGTACTTCGATTGGTCTTAAAAAATGCTTTGCATCAATTGGCTTTGAGTGTCGAAATCTATAAAATATCGCAATCAGTTGACACTGCGGTTAACTCTTAAAAAATAAATAATGTAATTTTTAGTTTAGTTTRGTTTACCAAAAACATCATAAGTTGGTAAACATGTTTATATGCAAATAGGCGCAGGATTAATTTTGTTAATGCAGTTCATGTAACGACACAACATCAGTATCGACCTACAAAAAGTTCATTAAAGGCAGCCATTGAAATGTGGCCTAGACAGATTCCAGACAGTTCCCAGACAGTCCAGCTTGTTGTTTGTTGATTACTTCACCTACAGTGGTCCATTTTGAGATAATAACTATATCGCTATGTGTTTAGTGAAAGTGCATGCATACATACATCCATATAGAAAAATGCATGTATTAAGCACAATGCATACATCTAACATAGGGCTAAGTTCAGGTGCAACCGAACATGTTGTACCCTTGCAACTTGTATGAATCAAAGCTAGGAAATACCTAAAGGGGCAAAGCGTCAACCAAGGGATCGGAATCTAAGCAATTATATATATATACACACATATATATATATATATGTATATATATGGTATATAACTAGTACTCTGGCCGCCATATTCGACTTAAGGTTTCTTAGACGAACGAAAATTATTATGTACATATACATACCTATGTTCATTTATTTATTGAATGGGAATTGGAGCATTTTTTGACACACATACACACATACCATTGTCACGAAAAGGTTATTCCTGAATTCATTTATATATGTATCTCGACAGATATTTGCGGTAAAATGTCAACTGTAGGTACTGGGGCCCGAAATTCGTTACCTATGGACTTAAACCATTTTTCTTGGATTTGGGCAATTTTTTTATAGGAATTATTCGTTTTATCCGTTTTTAAGTTTTATTCCGTAATTTAAATTTTTTTGAATTGTACATTAGAACGGAAGGTATGAGGTAGAATTCAAAATTGTGCTAAATGGGAAGTAGGCGTCTTTGCAGACCGATCTCCCATTAAGCCTTCTCATACCATCTCGGATGTAAAATTTTACACATGTCTTTGTCCTATTTAGTCATTGACTTATTGTTTAACGTCTTTTCAGAGTACTGTTATTTGGCGAGATCTATATTATACATATGCATATATGTATCTATTATAATTCTAAATATTTAATACATATATATTATATTATTTTATTCCAGAAACGTATATAAATATGTACATATGTATTTATATAGTATATATTGGCAAATTTGGAAAAAACCGGTGTAGATTTTACAACGAAGTATTAAAAATTGCAATTTATAAAAGTGGCTCACTGTGAAAGGGTGTAGCTGACACTTGAAGCCACTTCAAAGAATTGAAATGCAACTGCAATGTCGGCTCAAACAAACTTCGGTACTGACAAAGTACTGACTGGGACGCAATTGTCGACAGTGAAGGCAATGCTGACGCAGCCACAGAAATACTACATATTCAGATAAGTGGCGACCAGACGTAAAATGAGTAAACTCCACCAGACACCATACGCCAGACGTTGCAGCTAAATGCAGCAACAGACTCGCCGATTCTGCATACAATAGCCGTAATAATAATTATAACAACAACAGTTCGGCTGTAGCAGTTTAGATGGATTGCTTCGAGCACACTTCACATAAAGATAATGCGTCTGGTATTTTTGACTACTTGTCTTGTCTGCCGGCTTGTCTGGCCATCTCCTTGATGACCGTCCAACCAAACCTAAACCGGTGTTCGTGTGTATTTGATGGCCGCCAGCTGGCGGCAGGTGCCGTGGCTTAAAATGCAAGTATTATTCTAGTTTGTTTGCGAGTGCGGTTATATATGTGTAAGTGCAAGTGGGTTTGCATTATGCATATGGATCGCAGTGGCCATGATCTGTTTGTTATATACATACATACATATGTATGTACATATGTATGTATATTTCATGCTATACGCCAAGTGACACAAATGTAAAATAACTATCCTAGTATAAATACCTATGTATGTACTCATAAGTATAAACGGTGATCGCTTGAGTATTAAATTTAGTTATTTACATAGAACAAGAAAAGAAGATAGCTTTTGTTGTTTCTAAGCTGTAATGATCTTCACAAATACAGAAGGTTCCATAAAAGCATTTGATTTCGATAGTCGCGTGTTTGTAGCGGCAGGAAACATCCCTTAAGGGTTAGGGATAGTCAGAGGCACGAAAAAATGACAAATTTCAGTTTTTTTTGCTATTAAATCGTGTTATTTTACAAAGTAGTAATATGCCATTATTATAAAATGTGTTGACTTGAAGTCACGAAAATTAAAAAAAAATGTTTATTTCCTTTTGAGAAAAACGCGTTTAAAGTTTCACACTAGTCCTTTAAAGTGCACGACATCTCTGTGTTATTTGTCGAATAACTCAAAAACTAATTATCGGATTAACGTGAAATTTTCAGAAAATATTTTTGAGATATTACATTTAAGGAAAATGCAAAAAAAGAAAATTAATTTTTTGAAAATTCTGACTACCCCTAACGCCTTCAGTAATTTAGAAGGATGTTTGCGAGCTTACATAGATTCGACTGCTGTGGTAACGACATTACAATTGGAATCTAAATGCTAAACATGCAAGAAATGTAGCACACGAAAATTTTAATTAGATCTGCTCTACTACCGCTCCCAACTTTCGGTCGGTAGAACTCCTAGTGATTGCCTTTACGTTCGTCTGTCCGTAAAGGTGATAACTTGAGTAACAAATAAGATACCTTGCAAAAACTTATACCTATTATCACATTGCAGTATATAAATCGAGGTTCAATGACGTTGTCAAAATATAACTTCGCACAAAAAGTGTATTCAATATGTGCAATAACAGTTTTTTTTGTCTGAAATAGATAGAATTGAGCCACAATATACGCAATACAAGAATTTCAAAGATTCGGTTGTTCTTATTATCGATCAATAAGAGGTCTTAGCTAAAGAACGTAAATTTATAATATTAAATAGTATATATATTTAACTTCAGCAACAATCAAAATACTGTATATGTATGTGCTATTTTAATGAAACTAAGTAGATTTATTGCAAACAATATGCTTTTGTCTTGAATATGAGGATAATTGGATCAGACCATGGCCTCAAGCTATATCCCTACAAAGCGGTTCCTCCTAGTATCACGTACGTATATATATCTCATTTGAGTTAAATAGGTGGATTTTATACATATAAATATACAAAGAAAAAATACAAAGAAAACGAAACTGTTACACTTTGTATAGTATATTATAAAACTATTTTACACAATTATTCCCAAAATGTGCTATAAAATCTCTATGCTCCTTTGAATTAGGGGAAAACAATTCTTCCACTTGCTATTTAGTCATGGTAGCACTTAGTGGATAAATCGGAACGTCCAACTACCATTGGTATTGTCTTCTAATATTTATTCATCGTTTTACTTTTTTGTGCCATCTTTTTGATTTAATTTCCAGAATGGTAGTTTAATCATTGGAGGAACTAAAAATGTGAGAACCTTTATACAGCGGTTGCATGGTTCTAATTCGAGTCATTATTCGAAGGAAGAAAAGAAAAAGCCCTTAGCAATTAATTGCAAATATGTTTAGTAACACATTTGTAAATGATGTACGAAAACCCCAAAATACACTGATACATTTTATTGTTTATCAAAAATATGACAAGAAACAAATCGTGTTGGTACTTTCTGAAACTTAATCACCTTTTTTTGTTTATATTAATTAAGTATACTTTTCGAGCATTAAATATGAATTTATCTGTAGAGATTATATACCTTAAGTTGGTATGCTCTGGTCTCACAGCAAAGTGCTCTATATTTCAAATCTATGTAAATAATCAGCAAAAAATATTTGGAATACTAAAGGCATCAGCATACTTCCCGTTTGTTTGATGTATGAAGCTGATTATAGTCCAAGAAAGCTCATAACACAAAATGTGTAAATAAATGCTCATGAGAACTCAAACAAAAATATTAAAAACTTTCCTTCTAAAGTATTGCAATGGCCAGAAGCATATGCACAAAAACACACAGATAATAATACGTTTTTCTCTGGAAAAACTATTTATAGAAGACCAGTGTAGATAATTTTTGAAAAAAAATCTTAGTAGGATGAAACGTATCGAAAACGAAAAGACTCAATAATTTTGTTCCCTTTCTTTAACTCTAATGTACTTCTAAATAAATTAATTAATATAATAGGGATCTAATTTCTTACGCTACGAAATTGAATATTTGATTTTTATATAATTTTGTGACATAGTAAATATTTGTGTTCCTATATATATATGTATGTATGTATGTATTATTCTGGTATATTCACATTTTATACTATATTGCTACTGTCTGTCCGTTCGTCCAACTGTACGTCTGTGCAAGCTATAACTTCAGTAAAAATAAAGATATAGTATAATGAAACTTGGTATACGTGTTCCTTAACGAAAAACTAGTTTCGGACCACTGCCACTCTCTCTAAACGCCATTAAACGAAAATAGAATAAAGCAAATTCAGATATAACACTGTAATTTGACCCAGGGAAGCGCAGAATCAAGGAGCACTTACGGGCTAAAAATAAAAAAAATAAAAAAACAAGTAAGGAAGGGCCACGTTCGGGTGTCACCGAACATTTTATACTCTCGCATGATAAAGTGATAATCGAGAATTCAGGCGTGGTTGTGAACCGATTTCACCCATATTT
>NW_017535897.1:456941-474477 GCF_001853355.1 Bactrocera latifrons | reverse complement strand
CTATATCTGACTCTTTTAGTTTTAGGACTTACAAACAACCGTTATGTGAACAAAACTATAATACTCTCTTTAGCAACTTTGTTGCGAGAGTATAAAAAAGAACAACAAGTAAAGAAGGGGTAAGTTCAGGCAACTTGCAAGAATCAAAGCCATAGAGGGTGTAAAACGTCAACCAGAGGATCGACATCCAAGTAATTTTATATATAGTACATATACTATACATAACTCATACGCTGACCTATATATAAAAAACGAAAATCATTTAATTTACTAAAAGGGAGTTGGTAATTTCTCCCAATACCACATACTTATTAACATACCACAATGACAAAAAACGAATCATATATACACTGTTTTGAGGGAAACACGTTATCTTATTTCCATTGGTATAACTTATATAGGGGCCGATATACATATGCGGTACAAAGTCACCCGGAACTTCGAAAATCTTTATATTAGATACATGGGGACTAAGGGAAGTATTAGCCCGATTTCACCCATTTTTTACATACAGATATAGCATTGAAAGAGAAGGATTATCAGTTTCAATTGTATATCTCACACATTTACCGATATTTTCGGTCACAACTAAACTATAAGTATTGGGTTCCACATATTCCACATATTCGGTACCTAGACTTGAACAGGTTTTGTTCGATTTGAAAAATTTTTGGTCATAAGATGGCATACACTAAAAACATTAATCGTGTTAAGAATCAAATGGAATTTAATATTGTATATGCAAAGTAGGCGTGATTGTAATCCGATTTCGCCAATTTTCAAACTATGACGTAGGAATAGAAGAAAAATGATGCGTACAAAATTTTATTAAAATCGGTCGGTCGCCCATTGTCCAATTTTCACACCGGTTCCTATAAAGCTCTCTCATACCATCTCCGAGGTAAAATTTAATGTCTCTGGCGTAATGAGTTGATTGATTTAATGCGATTTTAGTAGCTTAGAAAAGTACCGCTATATGGAAAGTAAGCTGGGTTATCTTCCGATTTCATCCATTTTTACACTGTCGGTAGGAGTTCTTATAATATTTATGCTGAGCGAATTTGGTTATTGGAGCTTTAAGAAACATGTACATTAAACTTGTTAGAGAGCGGGAACACGCCCCTTTTTTATAATTTTTTTGCCCAGCTAGTACGATCCCCTGTGTCAAATAAGAGTTTTATGTGATAATTTAGTGCTTAGTTATAGCATTTTAAGTTTAAGTGGATATGATTCGATACAAACTCGTACTTTTCTTTTGTACTAAAGAACTCGAATACCAAGTTTCAACAACTTGTCTCAATTTTTACTCAAGTTACAGCTTGCTCAGGCGGACGTCAATAAAATTGCGGAGACATTGAATTTTACACCTATGATGATTCAAAAGGCCTTTTTAGGGGCCGGGGTCAAAAGGGGACATTTTGGTGAAAAGATATGTCTGGTGTATAACGCTACAACATGCTTACTTCTCATATAACTCAGTTTTAAATTCCATTTGATTCTTCACTTTCCATAATGAAAATCAAGTACCTGTGAATGCATCGGCATAAAACTTTGCTCAATAGTGCGCTTATACCATATGACTAAAAATTGTCCAAATCCAAACGAAACTATTCAAGAACTCAGGTACCGATTTTTGGAATTGGCTCAATACTTCCCTTAGTCCTCAGATACCTAATAAAAAGATTTTCGAACCTCCGGTGACTTTATTTGGAGAGTGAAGTTTTAATATAACGGTGCAACTTGTGCTTGTAATAAATAAACTCGGGTCAATCTATTTCTCTATTGGTCGTTTAAAAATTACTGACCGTATGCCAATAAGTATTACTATTTTAAGTGTTTGAGGGCACTTACGCCAAGTTTTAATAAGCAGGCGTCACAAAACTTCAAAATGTTTAAAGTCTCAAATTGTATTTCCCGGAGGCTTCGGACCGCCGAGTAATGTAATATTTGTATATATACATATGTAAATTTAAATAATTATTTTCATGTCGTAACACGCAAGTAGTATTATATGAACAAGTGGGCAGCTATCTGACTTTTTCAAGTGTAGCCTTTAGTTGCTAAAGATCGGCGGGTGGTTTTGTTTATAGCAAACAAAAACTCAAAACTGTACTGCAGTGCAGTGATTGCAATTTGTTAATAATAAATCATGTTAATTTGCTCACCTGCACAACTTCAACAATTCCAAGGCACATTGTGTTTGGGAATGCTCTACATTGTAATAAACAATTTAATATAAAAGATCATAGCTATGTTACAAATTCAAAGTATATACATATATAAGCATATACAATAAAGAGATCCTTGCAGGTAGCATGCGTATGTAAATATTTTTGTTTGTTTGTTTGCCACACGCCCAAATATTATATAATTCTATATTTAGAAATGAACGTTTCGGAGCTAAAAATGTTGGAATTTCCTTGTATCGGAAATTTTATCAAAAAAAAAATCATACATAGATTTTTTGGCTTGTGTGACCATGTGACGCGTTATTAACCAAAACAGGCACCTCCTGATGCGAAGGAGAGATGTTTATTTATAAAATATGAAATAAGCTGAGAATTTTCCTTTGGCTATGCTGCGATTTACTTTTATTTTTCGTGTTGACATATCTGCTTCATCTTATTTAACAAGGGTAATGACATAATTACGTTACGCTGGCGAGGTCATGTTGTCCGGATGGACGAAAACGCTCCAGCTCTGAAAGTATTCGACGCAGTACCCGCCGGGGGAAGCAGAGGAAGAGGAAGACCTCCCCTCCGTTGGAAGGATCAAGTGGGGAAGGACCTGGCTTCACTTGGAATATCTAATTGGCGCCACGTAGCGAAAAGAAGAAACGACTGGCGCGCTGTTGTTAACTCGGCTATAATCGCGTAAGCGGTGTCTACGCCAATCAAGAAGAAGAAGAATGACATAATAGAGTCTTTATAAAAAATATTGCGAAATAATATTTTTCAAGTTTCGAATTCACGACTAGCATGGTTACATATAAGGGCCTCGGCGGCGGCTAAAGTGGATAAACGGCTATATCAATTAAAATACTTTACATACAATAACGAAATATTAGTGATAAATTAGGAGATAGTAAATGCCATTTTTTGGCCTCTGATTGGTTGCCATACTATTATATTCATAGTATGCACTTAATTAGCGTCAACAAAAATATTAGGAGGTAGATAATTGAACTAATTTTTCAAACTTAAACGCGACAATTGTAAAATGATAAAGTAACCACAATAATTGTGCATCTGCGTGGGTAGTTAAGTATTCAGAACGTTGTTAAAATAAGTGTAAATAGTAAAATCGACCCATTTTTTGATTTCATAATATAATCAAAAATTAACTTGAGTTCCTAAATTTGTCGTTTCACGTATTTGAGAAAATTATAATTATCAGCGCTTACCGAAACTCTTTAATAACATGAAAGCGTTGTGTGGCATCTTGACCGGCGCGATCTTCATTATTTGGATTTTGGCTCTGCATAATACTGTTCATTTGAGCTACCGTTAGGTTGAATCTGGCCAAAATTGTGCGATTATTACGGTCGACAATTTCGGTGCGAACGGTAGCGTCATCATCCATAAAGGAAGCTCCGCGTTTCAATAAGTGACCATTAATCGGGCCCAAAATCCCCAACACAATACACAATGCAAAGGCAACATATTTCAATAGTGCCATGTTCATATTTTCTTTTAAGTCTTTACAAATTATTCTAAGAGTATAATAATGTTTTTTTCAACCAATTAGTTTGTCATTTTTATATTAACACACAATCAAAAACTATAATTCATAAATTAGTGGATTTAGTTTTTTATAGTATAATTCAAATTAAGCGTTTATTCTCCGAACACTTTATTTATATCTTCACACAAATATTATTTATTATAACTACGATATACATATTGTTTATTTGCTTTTCTTCCGATTCCGGATGTCTTCACTCTAAGAACACCAAGTATGAAGTGATTTGTGCGAGGCGCTTCAGGTCTTAAATAACATTTCATTTCTGATACAATATTTGGTTTGTGTTTGGTACACTTCGCATGCGAAACGCTGTTAAATCGTTTCGTAAATGCTTGTGCTCCCCACTACTATGCTGTACGATGTTAACGCAACGATACACCGGAAAAATACTCACGTAATTTCTCTTGATACTTTGCATATACGTTTAGTTTTGCACTTAAAGTATTAGGTAAACCCGAGCAACATTTTCATCAATTATAAGTCTACCACATTTCAATATATACATATGTATGTGTATACGTACATATATAGTATATACATATGTATACAGACGTCTACGTCTTTTCTTCGTTGTATGTGTAATCAAAAAACGTACATATTGATATTATTATTATTATCAAAATTCTTGTATAGATTTGATAAACTTACTCCAAGTACTGTTTTACATTCCAGCGTAACCAATTCAATCAAGGAAATCATTGGAAAGACCACACAAACCTAAAATACGGATATGTCCTGAGAGACTATCGGTATCTTTTTAACATCTCATAATGTAACATTATGTGTTTAACGATCTCCCTTACCTTCTTTACTACATTTTATAAGTAACAGAAAGTTTAAAAATCTTATATAAAAATAGGGAAAATACAAAATCTATTTAATCCATTTTTAGTTCAAGACCATGTTAATAACATGCAACCTTATCTTACTTTCATTAATATAACTCACATACCCATAAACACTTGGGTTTTTATATCCGGTATAGCGGCTATTGAAGAGTTATGGTTTAATTTGTACTATTATTCAATATTTTCATTTATACTTATGTTTATTGTGAAATGAAAAAATCGATTTCCAAATTTGATACAAATTGTTGATGTAATCATCAAAAAACGATTTACATGCAGTCCAAATTTTCATTTATACTAAAGTTTATTAAGAACCTCTAGAATAACTAAAACCATTATATGTAGTACAGGCATAGTTGTGGTGAATTTTTCGATTTGAATTCTTTAATTTTTCCCATAGAACTATAGTATATCCAAGACTATACCATAGCTTCATCCTGCTACGATATTCTACGTTATATATAATATATAGTATATATACGATATAAAGTCAATCGGAAATTTAAACCTTTACTTTCCCGACTTTGTCCATTTTTGACACAGGACACATTATTACTAGTAGATTGTCCCTTAATGTCCTTACAATATGTGATAGTTTTACCTATGTTTTCAGTAAAAAGTAAACGAAAGACACCAAGGTGTTCACATTCGATAGTTAGGATAATTTTTCTTGCCAATTCTTTATTTTATCTTCGATGTATCTAATGCAATTAATATATACATTTACTGAATAAGAATTACATTTTTTTTAGGTATACTGAAGTTTAGTTGCAAACATTTAAATGAAATTGCACTAGCTTTGATATAGATACGGTGTTATTCCAGTCTAGAAATAAAAAAAAATTGTGTGTGTTGTTACGTTCAAATTTTTACCATCAGCTTCTAATTTTTGAAAATTTTGACTTTTTTAATTTTTCCTTTTTTTAAGTAATATAAAAATGTGTAGCAAAATATGAATTGCCTTTTTTACGACACTTCAAGAATTAAGTGAAATTCATATATTTATAAATATTTTAGTTAGCATCATATCATTCGGTAATAAATATTATTTATTTCGATATGTACTTTTCCACAGGAATAAATGAGTCTATGACCTGTACAATTTAATAAGAGAGCAAACTTCATTATTTTTAGTTTTCTTGTTACATTTATATGTCCGTTATGAAAGGTTATTAACTTATTTACTCTTAACAAACCGTTGCAGAAACTGATATTTTTTAATGTGTTTTTGTTTTTTTTGATACCTTTAATTCAACACACCCTGTTTTTAGAAGTACCTGAAGTCCAAAATTTTGTTCTGAATCGAAGTAGTTCCTCAGCTCAAGATTTTTCCTTCAGGGTTATAATTGTATGATGATATATGTATGTATGTAAATATTTACCAATTTTCCCACTTCTAACCCGTGAGATCTTTAAATAACGTTCAAATAATTACGACACAAAATAGTTGAAGTAATAGACAGGGCACGTGTGAGTAGCATGTTTTATCTCTTGAGATAAGGTTTATGGCTCGATTGACTGCAGACAAAGAACGTCCACAGAGAGAGTAGTAACTATTTTTATTTGAAAAAAAGACATCGGCGCGTTTCGGTTTAAGTGAACTCGTAATATCATGTCACTAAATCTTTCGATTTATCTTTGAAATTATATTGAATCTAACTTCGATTGCGTATGCGAACATTATTCAGACTTGTCCAGCTTATCGGAAGAGTAATGAAATTCTTCTATAATGTAACTAATAATTGGTTATTATACATACATACGTATGTCTTCATTTAATCTCTCTTCGCTTTTACTATTATTTATTTTAAGTCTATCGTATTACCTTTGTTGAAAAAATTATCTATGTACAACATTTGGTGAACGATTTTATTAAGCTAAAACAACAACGCATTAGCATATCTCTCAACCAAAACAAAATAGATAAATAAGAAATTAAATAAATTATGTAGTCTAAGTTATTCCTTACTATATCGGCTATTTGCCAGTGAATGTCTTTAGGCCTAAGCTAAAAGTACTAAAAAATCTTCATTACCCCTTAAATCCATTCTAACTTAACAACACCAAATGATTTGGTAACCGTAAGAGGTGCTTTAATCGTACTTAATTACCAAAGAGATCATACCAGACTCTTTTGTTAAAGTTTCTACGATCTTTTTAAGGCCAAATTGACTAAATTCTTGTGGGGTCGTCCATCTCTTTTCTACTCATAGCACTCCGAAATGTTTGTATATTTGTATATTTGTATATGTACATTGCACAATTACAATCGCACACATACCGAATTTATCGTTTAAACACCAGAAACGGGTAGTCCAAACCAAGATGTCGTGTAAAGTTGCAACTAAACTGCACACATTAAACTTGAAAGACTCTGGTACTACTACAATAAACCCAAACCTAAATAATAAATTGAACTATGTAGTACTTAACCCTCTAACAGTCAAAACTAAAATCGTGGACGGAAAAGGTTGGGAATTTTTTCTTGGCTAATTAGACTTCATAAACCTCAAAAATATCATCATATGAGTTTTTTTAATTTTTTTGTGCTTACAGGCCAGAATAATCTGAAACCCGCCTCAGGGCAGCCTTGCCGGTTTAGGTCAAAATAAAGAAATAGGTGTGGTTTCAATTAAAAATGCATTTCATTTCAAAAGAAAAGAAAATAAAAAAACAAAAGAAGACTTTCAATAACTAGGGGAATTCAAATGCCAAAATTTACTACTTTTTGTGATGATTGTCAAAAAAACAGTTTTACGTAGTTGAGTGGCATTAATTTGGTTTACATTTGGAACAAAAACTCTGCGTTTCTGAACTTAAGCACAATTTACATTTTCTTTTTCCACCATCTTTGGGAAAGTGACCATACTGATCAAAGCAGACATGAGTGACTGGATGTTCTGCTCTTTTTTCTACATTTAGTTTCTTTCGTACGGGTGTTGATGGTGTGAAACTTGGCCGACCAGAAGAAGGATTGAGTTTGTAAGCGACAAGACCATCAGCAATTTCTTTACGGGACTCGGGCAACTTTAATAGCTAATTATCTTGTGCTGGTAGATTGTTGTTGCAATTTGTCGCAGCTATATCTACGAAATGGTAAAAAAGCCATGTTATCGGATTTCGAGATACGGTATCGACCCATAAGTCAATCCATTAAGTCTACTCCGCCCATATGGCTATTATATTCCTGTATAATTTGTATTTCAATATGCTGCTTTTGTTTTCGATAGTAGCTTGCAACTTTGGCCGATTGCTCCTTTTCATTTTCTCTTTTAAATGGTTGAATGCCAACGTAAATTGATACCAATCGAACTGTCTTGTTGTCTTTCTACAAAACCGTGTTAATATCGACATCATATGCAGTACCCACGTACTTCAATTTTATTCCCCACTTGTGGGCATATACTGCCGAAGATGATGTTTTAATTTTGTGCTACACATGTGTCAAGTGTCAAGCTATGTGATACGTGGCGGTAAGCGTGAGATACCGCGGAAAGCCACTACATTCACATTAAGCGCAAATTTTGAATAAAAACCAAAAATCTGAACCTGTAAAACAACGAGAAGAGAAAATTACTAAGGGACCAGTAGTTTCCAGGTTTGGTAATGGAGATCGTGGTTTTCTTTTTAAATATATTGCTGTCAATGACCTTGATGCGGTAGATAAAGATGCTTCAGGTATTTTAGAAAGCGTTGATGATCCTACACGTATATCATCAATTGAATTTATATTCAAGGTCATATCAGTGGTATGTATAAATGAATCAGTTGCTTCCTTGATTTTCCGAATACACGCTGAAATAGCAAATAATCGCGGCCGTCCAATTAATCGTCACTGCTAAAATCACTATCATCCACGCCTATTTCAACTAATTCCATTCATTCAGCAACTATCACTAAATTTACTTAGATTAATTTCCTGTCATTTCTATGCCCCATTTTAAAAAAAAATAAAAATTAAAAAAAATCTCGCAAACATAGAAATACCTAAGAAGAATTTCGCGTAAACAGGCAAGACCGCCCTGAGGCGGTCTTCGTGTTTGTGTTCTTAAAACACGAAATACTTTTTATTTTTTGTTAAAAATTATATTAACATAAAATTAACATAATATTCTTCGGTATGAATATTTCGATAAAATACTTTTTATTTTAACTTTGAAAATTTTAGAATCGGCGTTGGAATTAATTGAACTTTTACACTGAATTTCTGCATTCAACTGACCATAACAAAAAAACGAAACGTCACAATAGATTTGATGATATTCAAGAAATATGAGTCGGTGTATTATTCAACGGTTCTTATAACAGTTGTAGACAAAAATAAAATTTCCTATGAGTTTGGGAATATTTATTAAAGGTCGCCTCAGGGCGGTCTTACCTGTTAGAGGGTTAAGCAAGTAATGCATACATTCTATATAAATACATATTTATATACATAATTTGAATAATCCATCAGGATGATTACATATTCACAATAATTAGAATAACAGTGTGTGCCAGTGTCAATAATAAAGTCATGTCCAGTATGTCCGAAAATGCTGATATTAGTTATATATGGACTAGCCCAAGTTTTCGCTCAAATTTATCTACAAGGTGCTTTCCAAAGTAAAAAGGATAAAAAAAAAAACAGAACAAATGGTTTCGTCGGCAAAATCAATTTATTTTAATCAAAATACTCTCCTTCTGCTTCAATACAGCTTTTTGCACGGTTCAAAAGCATGTCACACAAGTATTTTGGCTCGTTGTCCGGTATGGTCGCTAGTATGCCGGTGCAAGCCTTTTGAATGGTCTCTACATCTGCATAACGCTTTCTTTTTATGGGCAAATACATTTTTCCGAAAAGGAAGAAGTCGCACGACACGCCATATCAGGTGAATACGGGGAGTGGTTAATGGTTAAAATGTGATTTTTGGTTAAATAATCGGTCACAGGCGTCGATCGATGAGACGGCGCATTGTCGTGCAACAAACGCCAACTTTGATCTTCACGACATTCGGGTCGAACACGACGAATGTTCGGTCAAAGTGCGATAAATCGATGATTTGAAGATGTTCAATTTCATTTCCTTGAATTTCCGGTGATCACGGATTTTGAATGGCCCACATGTTGATCGTCACTATAGCCATAAACCAATTTTGAAATAAAATTTAATGTTGGCTCTTTGTTCGAAGCTAATTTTYGCACCGATAACACAAACATACTGACACTTAAAACGCAATAACTTCACTTCCAATCCATGAAATGTCATGAACTCTCTGGACAATCAATAAAGATAGCAGATTCCAACGCACCAGTCGACATATAGGTGGCGCCACAAGGGGCGCTAAATTCAAAAAGTCCTGTTTACTTTGAAAGGCGCCTTTTATTTTAGGCACAAAGATACACTCTTATAGTCCAGCCATTTAAGCTTAAATTAGGTAAGAATCTCGGAATTTGAGATACCCAGCTGTAAGTCTGTAAATATTTTATATTGGTACCATATGTAGGTATTGAGACAACTTTTAGGCTGCCAATATATAATATTTACAGACTTACAGCTGGGTATCTAGAATTCCGAGGTGAACTTACTATAATGACTGGACTATTATGATTAAAACACGCTCTCTTTTTTCATTGAGATAACTGACACTTTGGCCGATATATGCGGTAGAAAGTCACCCCGAATTTCGAAAATCTTTAAATTAGGTATATGAGGGCTAGGGAACATATTGGTTTAATTCAACCCATTTCTGACATACAGACAAACCATTATAAGAGAATGATTATCCTTTAATTTCAATTATATACATATATCACTCATAGACCGACATTTTTGATCAAAAGTCAACTATAGGTGTCGGGGTCGAAGCACTCGGTACCTACGGGCTTGAAGAGTTTTTATTAGATTTTAAGGTGGCACAACTAAAGACATTTTTCGTGCAATGTTTTATCCCGTTATATTAAATATCCCGTTATATAAATCTTGATTTGCGTACTGTAACCTGATCGAGAAAAGTGGAATCTAAAGTTGTGTTATATGGAAATTAGGCGTTGTTGTTGTCCGATTTTGTCCACTTTTACAATGGGACATGGAATATCGAAAAAATGTCAGGTACCAAATTCTGTTGAAATCAGTCGGTCTGGTCCCGAGATATAGGATTTCATTAAAAAAGTGGGCAATGCCACACCCATCGTCCAATTTTTACATAGCCCCCATTTCGGCGGCAAATTTTTATGTTTCTGGCGTATTTAGTTATTGATTTATAGCGCTTTTAGTAGTTTTTAACAGTACCGTTATATCGGGATTGAACGGGGTTATTCTCCAATTTCATCCATTTTCACACCATCGGTAGAAGTTCTTATAAGATTAGGGCTTACCAAATGTGGTTATTGTGGCTTAAGCGGTTTAGATATATATGTTAAGTTTGTTAAAGGACAGGGCCACGCCCACTTTTTCAAATAAAATTTCCCACAGGTGCAACTTGCTAATGAGGTCCTCTGTACCAAATTACAGCTTTATACCGTAATTAAGTGCTTAATTATGGCACTTTATATGTTTTCGGTTAATGGCGATTTGTGGGAGTGACAGTAGTCCGATTACGCCCATCTACGAACTTGGACTTTTTTTATACTAAGGAATCTACATACCAAATTTCATAGAGATATCTCAATTTTTCCTCCAGTTACAGCATGCACGACGACGGACGACAGATAGTCAACCGTTTTCAACTTGTCTCGTCATCCTGATCATGTTTATATGTATAATATAACCCTATATCTATCTCGTTTAGTTTTAGGCGATACGTACAACCGTCATATCCTTGACAGACGACAGCGCTAATATGCATTAGCGGGCTTAATTTACATTAACTTGCGCATTTGACCCATGTTAATCTTCTTCTGGCCGACTTTTGCTATTTTTTGACAGATATCGCTTGAAGTCTGCCGCCTCCTTTGTGTTTACAGCATCAAAGGTAAGCAGTTTTATATTGCTTATTAAATTATGTGCAAGTGTATTAACAAAAATAAATTTTAATGTATTTAGATGGCAGAAAACATACAACGCACAGTTTGCTACCCATTATTCTTAACTTTTTCGAACACTTTTTCCGCATTACAATCAGTTATTGCTTTTAATTTCACTTGATTAACTTTTAACGTAGTTAATAATAAACGAATTTTTTCACAAAATTTATATTGATTTTCCAAAAATACCAACATTTCTATTAATAATTTAGCTAATTCATTTTTATTTCACTTTTTTTTTTTTAAATAAATCAACAAATTTCACTATTAGCGGTCTAAATGCACACGTCTCCCGTCTGTCACCATAAAATTACAATGCGCATTATCGTTGCTTAAGGCGCATTAATTTTGCTCGTCTGTCAGGGCTATTACGTGATCAAAACTGTAATACCAGGAATAAATGGATGTTCAACGTATTCCAATGTGAGAGCGCCTTAAAATAAGCGTTTTTTATAACATTTTCCATTATGGCCAGATCGAACAAAATAAGAATTTTTGAGCATTTTAAGTTAAAACACCCAACATTTACGAATGTACGAATAAAAATTACTATATAGTGGTTACGTATTTTATGGAGAAACTATTTAACTCCCTTTTATATTCGAACAATCGACTTTTGACCTTTCAATACCCAATAAAAGGATTTAAGCTTGTTAGCTTTCAGTCATTAAATGTTTTTAATCATTTTCCATTGAAAATAATATTATGATGTTTTCTCTCCGTTTACATATTTTTTTGGTAAGATTTCAATCTTTCCATCGTTCGTTTCCAATTGCTAAACGTCAAAACCTCCTGAACTCAATCAACTGTCAAAGTTCAGGAGGTTTTGACGTTTAGCAATTGTTCTTTCACTTCCAGTGAGAGAGGAGTTGGACATCTCTTTATCTCTGGTAATACTCTGTAGCAACTGGTTGCTAGAGTATAAAAATGTTGCGAAGGGATTCAACATTCATTATTAAATTACAATAACATTTCGTATTTTATTGATGGATATTATTAGGTTGTCAAATATCTCCCTTCCGCTACATCGCTACAGACTTAATATCTGGCAGTACTATACATCTTTGAGATAACCTACAAAACGACGCATGATTAGTTCGGGTATTGCGTTGAACAGTTATAGACGTGTAAACATGGAGTTCACTTCGCACTCTTTTAAAAATTTCTTTCGTTAAAGGCAAATGCGCTAGAGGAAGGTATTGGGAAGTAACCGTCTAAATGGAAATGGATTATCGAACGAAAGGTGCATATTTGAACTAAATCCGATTACACTTTTTATAAAGCATTGAATAAAGAGCCAAAAATCGGAAGGAAGGTATTTGACAACCTAATACGTACGTACGTCATGGGCTCAATAAGTTTTATTGCTATATTTTACTTCACGTCAGAAAAAACTACATTAAATCATTCTCAAATGGGATCTGAGAAAAACTTAATCGAAGATGCTAAATTTCATACATTGGGTTGATGTACAGGACGTTAACCAAAAGACCGGAATTGATGGTATTGAGGATATGAGATTAAGACCAAAGTCTACACCAATTCCATTCCTGTGCACCGCTAATCATTGATGTAAAAAACCTTTTGTTAGAATTTAAGATGCCATTTTTGAATTCAAGAAGGCCTGTTCATACTGACACTGTATATTACTTTTTAATAACCCTATTATTTAGTATTTATTATAAAAAAATTCTTTGGAAAATTGTTATTTGATTATCTGGGCTTATCTATCAACATAAAATGTCATAGAATTCATTCCAGCTCGAATTTATCAATTAGATATACATAGATTAACCAAACGAATCAAAAATTATATTTTCAGGATAAATTACCAGACAGCATACGATTGGAATTGTAAACACACCTGTAGTGCGTTTCTGTAAGGAATCGATAATATACTCGATTATAGTGACGTCATTTCGATTCGATCCAAATTAGTCGATTGATGGAGAACGAGTATTTCTGTAAGCATAACTCGACAAAATATGAAACAGTGAGAGAAATGGAACGCCAATCGACAAGAAATCTCTCGAATCGGACTGACAACTTCATGTTTGAGAAACTATTATTGAGAAAAGTAAGCATTATAGAAATGTGTGCACAAATATTTAATTCTTATTAATTAATAAAAATTTATTGTGTTTCAGCTATGAGTTTATTGGTAATAACGCTCGCCACACGCCATGACAGAAGGAATATGTTGCGAATACAAAGGCGCACTTTAAGGGACTCCACAGACCCATTCAGCATTCCCGAGCCGCGTTTTCTTGAGTTATTCCGCTTCAGCAGAACTGCAGTACGGGCACTCCTTGTGGAAATCGAGCCTTTTATGGACACAGCAGTAAGAAGTACATTTATTCCAAACTCCACTAGGTTGTGTGTAGAGCTGCATTACTATGCTACAGGATCATTTCTTATAGACGTAGGTCAGGATTTTGTTTGCCCTATAAGTAAGACCATGGTAAGCCGCATAGTGCATCAAATTACAGAGATTTTGCAAAATCATATGGCGCAACGTTACATCATTTTTCCAACTACCTTAGAGCAGCAGAATATTGTGAAGCAACGGCAAGTGAAGTGTTATAATCTTGAAGATTAATGGTTATTTATAGCTGGCGTGCTTTGCAAGATATGGGGGAAGGATGGTTGCTTGGATACTCTGGATATCCGTTGCAGCCGTGGCTAATGACTCCATTCAAAAATGTAGAGAGTATTAGTCAGCAAAGCTGCAACGATTCTCACGCACGAGCTCGAAATTGTGTGGAACGCCTTAATAGAGTTTTAAAAAAATTATTTGGGTGCCTTTCCCAAGACCGTGGCCTAATGGTGAACCCCTCATTTGCTGGATCAATAATTAATGCATGCTGTACGCTACATAATATTCGAAAGAGATACAATTTTCCACTCCTGAAGTTGATCCACTTGAAAATTCTCCGCATGGAGACAATGGTTCATTACTTAACATTTTAAATGAAGGAAGAGCTATACGAAATACTATTTTAAGAAACCACTTTTGTAGTTAATAATGTAACCCCGTTTGAAGCAGCTACTGCTATTGGTGTACATACGCAAAGCCTTGGCCCCAACCAATGAATATAATATTTAGAAAAGACATTTCCCGTGAAAATTGGTGCACGTTTTCGGAAAAGCCGCTCTCCTGAAGATTTACCGTATATTTAAATATACAAAGTGAACAATGCGAAAAAATTTAGTGAAACATTATGGAATACAAGCTGTTATTAATAAAAAATTTTGTAATTTTCATCAAGAATATTTTACAAAATAAAGTTGTTAGCAACATTTTAACTTAATTAATAAATTAACTTAAAAAATATATGGCTTAGTTACGAGCTGTGCCTACTCCTTATGCAACAGCCGCTAGAAGAAAAGGAATATTTATGAGATTTAAAGAACGTACAAATTTTATCGCAAATTGTTACCTCCCGTCATGGCTTCCAGCAGAGCTCTCAGTGTATCATGAATTCTATTCAAAACAAACATGTGCTCTTTGTGTTGTCTCTCCAAAATCTCTTTCAGCTGCGCATGGTGATTTTCAATGAGACTGCTCGCCTCTTCCACACAGCTTTGGTTTGTGCGCTGTTTGGGTTGCTGTTTGTTTGGCACAACCTCAAGCACCTAACCCTTTGCAACCTCTTCAAGTGCCTGCACTTCGAAGATGTCCAAACTGTTCGCGTTTGCCTAGAATTCCGAACGGATCACTAAATAGCTTAGTTTTTAGTTTTGTAATATGTTACTTACGTCCAACAAAATGTTGGCAATAGCATCACCCTCATTCTCAATGGTAAATTTCCCGGAATTTCCCGGTCCATGACGTCCAACGGTTTTGGACCGTCCTGCAACGGCAGGTTTCCAGTTCGTCTGTGGGCATTGTGCAGCTTCTTGACTGCCGATTTCCAGTCTATCCAACACTAAAAAAAACCAACACACATATGTAAATTGTAATGATATACACAAGAATATTTTAGTTTTACCTTTTTCCACTGATTAGGGAACTTGTGGGACCCTCCCAATGCATTTAATTCTGCAGCAACTTCAGTCCAAACCTCTTCGTGCTCCTTCCTCGCGTTTGGTTTCATAAATTGGCCCCTTCCAACGCTGCGGTGCTGCTGCATTAAGTGCAGTAACCGCCTCTTTTGGCCATTCGTAACAAGCCCCGACGTTGTTCTCTGTAAAGAAAATGCATCAAATCTTTTTTAACTATTCATATATAATATATTAACAAAAATATACTTACATTTGCTTTAAATTTAACAAATTCCATTTTGAATATAACGAAAACTTTTTTGGTCATCACCTCAAATGGAAGTGAGAAAACCAATCGACAGTATTTCATTCAATTTGGTTACAGAAACACATTCAATCGAGCATTCCTACTGAAATGGAATGGAATATTTCAGCTGACTATCGATTGAATCGAGTAATTATTTTACAGAAACACATTGAGTGAGAGTGACGTAAAATCGAGAATTTGAGTCGAGAACATCGATCGAAATGGGTTACAGAAACGCACTACTGTACGGGATAAATGATTCAGTATTAAAGATTTGGTTAATAATGGCGACAACGTTTAGGAACTACTTACGTTACGAAATATTGTATTTAGAAAGGAAAGAGCGTTTGGTATTCTTATGCAGTATTTTCAATGACATGAAAATGTATTAAAAATAACTAAAATTAAATTTCTAATCAGGGATAAAAAATAATCGGTTAATTTTTCATTGTGCTTCGAAATACAGTTCATATCGTGTTGTAAAAAAATGTCTCTCCAGATAACTAGTTAGTCTAAATTGATGCATAAAAGAAAAAGTAGTCTGATTAGAATGTTCTTTTAATACACCCATAATCGCAATATACTAAAATTTATTTTCATAAATGAAACACTCAATTATTAGTATAAGGATAAATATTATGCAAATAAATTAATACTTTATTTGATAGTGAATATATAATACTATAATTTAAATTACAAATTTTGCTTAATTAAAATTCATAATATATTTTTCGTTCCTCTTACTCGGCTCATCCTTTCTTCTTTTTATTCAACTATTTATTTTTAACTTTTTTGAATTTAGTTTATAGGGTTTTATGATGCTGGTCATATACATATTTGATGAAAACAAACAAGTCAAAGAATTAAGGAAGGGCTAAATGCGGATGCACCGAACATTTTATATTCTTGCAACTTGTAACAATCAAAACAGGGAAATACTTAAAGGTGCAAACGTCAACCAGAGGATCAGATACCGAGCAATTGTATACACATATGTATATTATATGGCAGCAGGAGTATATATGTACATATACATATATACATATATAATTCTTACACCGACCGCCATATTTGACATAAGATTTACTAGAAAAACGAAAATCATTATACTCGTACCATAAATATGTGTTGCATTGTATGTTATTCATGGTTACATACAATGAAAAAATAGATAAATCGGAGCTATATTACCCATATAAGCCATATATATGTATATATGGTGAAAAGTCACCGGATGTTATATGTTTGTTATTTGGGGGTTATGTAAAGTTTTCGTCCAATTTTATCCATTTTCGGCACAAAAATCCACTGTTCTGAACTGTTGTCACTAGAGCAAAATTTCATTGAGTTATCACATGTTGGCCGACACCAATGTCAGGAAAGGTTTATCCCTGAATTTCAATTATATATCTGACACATTGACCTGGCTTTTGTGTCAAAAGCCAAACACAAGTATTGATGTCACCAGTAGCCGAGTTTTATTTGACCATCACAGCTAAAAGCTAAATCGTGGACAAAAAAAAAAACGAACTTGCTTATTTCACATATTCGCTTAAAAATGAAATGTATTGGCAATGCCCACAAGAAGAATCAACTGATAATCAATTAATTTGAAATTTCAAATTTGTCAACGGAATATTAATATATT
>NW_017535897.1:437995-456861 GCF_001853355.1 Bactrocera latifrons | reverse complement strand
ATTATAAAATATATACATATAATTCATTTCAAGTATAGAATACACAAAACTGAAAAGAAATGTTCAAGTTTAACTCAATACTCATCCAAAAAATCTGTAATTTTGGTTTGTTTACATTTTCATCAGTCAAAAACCGAACTATGATAATGAACAAAAAAAAAAAACGTTGCACTGGCAATGCCTCTAGTTCAATATGCAAGCTATGACTGGCTGTTTTATGTGACCAGCAAATTAAGCTATTACCTTATTTTGTATGAAAGACTTTTTTTATTCACAATAGCTAAGATTTTTCCAAAAAAAAAAGTAGTTGGCAATAACGATGAAGTTTATTTTGGCAGATGAAAATGTAAACAAACCAAAATTTCAAAATTTTGTGTTTTGTTTAAGTTAAAATTAAAAGAAATATGAACATTTGTTATAATTTTTTTGTTAATATTGTAATATTCTGTGATTTCACGATTTATTATTATTTATATATATAACTAACAATTATAATATTATATTAATAACAGTCGGACTTCCCGTCCAGCACGGTCGGCGTCGAATACAAATCTAATATCAAATGTCGTATTTACAGATACGTTACATCAAAGCCTTAATTGTTACTAAATTATGAAAGTATATTGTCACTTTCTTTAACAGGTACAGATCTCCACAAATATTATGAAATGAGCAAAATAAATATATTTATATAGTCATTTAATATCCCGTTTTCAAATTGAAGAATTCAAACTAATCTTTTCTCCACATCAGACATTTTCAAACAAATTGAATATCAGCTGACTGTTCTTGCCCGCGTCGCCAAAACACTTCCTTTTTAATCGAAAATATGAAATTTGTCCATGGTTTAGCTATTAGCTTATGATGGTCAATTAAAACACGGCTAATATGATTACACCACTTCCGCCCAACGTCGAGATCTAAAACTGTTCAGCTACTGAAACAAAAATATTCAAGATTTTATTTATTAAGAAAAAGCAATTTACTCATTTTATTTTTGAAAAGTGACTAAGAAAACAATTGTGCAGGAATATTTTAAGGAAGCAAAATCCCTTCAAATCGGAGGGGTGGCCTGATCGAAAGTTTAGCCTTAGGCAAATATCTCGTTATTATGATACATACATATGTATATACTGAACCAAAGGAATGAAATTTAATATATTGGTTACTATCCTTATTCAGTATAAATTAAATATTAAACTTGATTTTCATTGCTTAGCTGTGCTTATAGCATAATTTTTTGCAGACTGGTTAGAAATGTATGTAGTTACCTTCAATCCAATTCGTTAATAAATAGTAATTGCAAATTAAAAAAAAATATCTTAAGTACTGTTGTGACATAAATAAAAATCTAGTTCAAACCTACATACATATGTATGTATGTGTGTACATACATTAAATTGGTTATTATCCACTGCGCACGCTTATGTATGTACATCTAATGACTTTATACTTATACATTCAACCTGTTAGGAGCGAAGCCACAAGCACTTTTTAAAATTTGTTTAACAAAAGAAGTCGCTTTATACAGTGACAATTTTTTTCACTTAACAGAGTTTTGTGGGTGCGTCACGGGTCCGTTTTCGCCATCTACAATACCAATCTCGTCAGAGTACAATGGAATATTTGTGCCAAGTTTCACCAGTACGGGCAGATCTTCTTCTTAATTGGCGTAGACACCACTTACGCGATTATAGCCGAGTTAACAACAGCGCGCCAGTCGTTTCTTCTTTTCGCGACGTGGCGCCAATTGGATATTCCAAGCGTAGCCAGGTCCTTCTCCACCTGGTCCTTCCAATGGTGGTGGGCTTTAATCTTTCACACAATACGCTCGATAGAATCTTATATGCGATATTGAGGAGGCTTATCCCAAGGTAGTAGTAGGGCATAGCACACTTAAATTCCAATCGTTGGGCATGCTTTCGTCCGACAATATTTTACAAAGAAGCTGATGCATGCTCCTTATCAGTTCATCGCCGCCGGCAATCCACCGGCCCCCGCCGCTTTGTTGCTCTTCAGGCGGGTAATTGCTCTTCGAACTTCTTCCTGGTCGGGCAATGGAACGTCTGCTCCATCGTCATCGATTGGGGAATCGAGTTCGCCTTCTCCTGGCGTTGTGTGTTCACTGCTATTCAGCAGGCTGGAGAAGTGTTCCCTCCACAATTTAAGTGTACTCTGGGCATCGGTGGCTAGATCACCTTTGGGGGTTCCCCAAGAGTATGTTCCGGTCTTGAAACCTTCTGTAAGCCTCCGCATTTTATCGTAGAATTTTCGAGCATTACCCTTGTCGGCCAGCTTATCAAGCTCTTTGTACTCACGCATTTCGGCCTCTTTCTTTTTCTGTTTGTAAATGCGCCTCGCTTCCCACTTCAACTCTCGGTATCTATCCCATCCCGCACGTGTTGTAGTCGATCGTAAAGTGGCGAGGTAGGCAGCCTGTTTTCTCTCCGCTGCGACACGGCACTCCTCGTCGTACCAGCTATTCTTTTGCACTTTCCAAAAACCAATGGTTTCGGTTGCAGCTGTACGTGAGGAGTTTGAAATGCCGTCCCACAGTTTCATTATACCAAGTTGTTGACGAGTGCTCTCAGAGAGCAGGAGTGCAAGCCGAGTAGAAAATCGTTCGGCTGTCTGTTGTGATTGCAGCTTCTCGACGTCGAACCTTCCTTGYGTTTGATGGCGTGCGTTCTTTGCTGCACAGAGGCGGGTGCGAAATTAGTTTTGGCTGCAACAAGGTAGTGGTCCGAGTCGATGTTAGGACCTCGGAGCGCACGCACATCTAAAACACTGGAGACGTGTTTTCCGTCCACCACAATGTGCTTCGATCTGGTTGGTTGCTTAGCTTGATGTATCTTCTTATGCTGGAATCTAGTACTACAGATAACCATATTTCGGGCCCCTGCGAAGTCGATCAGCCTCAACCCATTTGGAGATGTTTCCTCGTGGAGGCTGAATTTACCGACCGTAGTGCCAAAGATACCTTCTTTGCCCAAACTGGCGCTAAGGTCGCCAAGCACGATTTTGACATCGTGGCGGGGGGCGGCTCTCATAAGTGCGCTCCAAGCACTCATAAAAGGCATCTTTGGTCACGTCGTCCTTCTCTTCCGTCGGGGCGTGGGCGCAAATCAGCGATATGTTGAAGAACGTCGCTTTGGTGCGGATTGTGGCTTCACGTTCATTCACCGGAGTGAATGATAGTACTCGGCAATGGAGTCTCTCTCCCACCACAAAGCCCACACCAAACTTGCGCTCCTTTATATGGCAACTGTAGTAAATGCCACAAAGACCTACTCGTCTCTGTTCCGTTTATCGCATTTCTTGGACGGCGGTGATGTCAGCCTTTACTTTCACGAGGACATCAACCAGCTGGGCAGCGGCACCTTCCCAATTAAAGGACCTTACATCCCGGGTGCATACCCTCAAATCATAGTTCTTAATTCGTTTGCCACGGTCGTCATCAAAAGGGCGGTCTCTCATCCGAAGCTGTTGAAAACCTTTCATTGGGGGTGTTTTCTTACGTGGCGGGTCCCAAACCCAGCGCACAACCCTATGTAGGGGATATTTCGCCTTCTCACTTTAGCTCGCCTTAGGCTACCCAGAGGATACTTGGTCAAAGACCGGAAGTCGTGAGCTGCTTGAGTCATATGTAAGAGAATCGTTTTTGGCCACTCCCAAGTGAATGGGAGTTCTTCTCTTAAAGTACATACCGCTGAATATATGTACATATCCCCTATTCCGTTATGGAAAATACAACCTTTTATTGTTAAAGGCAAAATAAATAAAAATAATTTGAGATTTAGTTTATCTTTATCAGTCGCTACAGTTGCATTATCTCAATCAACAGTGTCTACAATCTTGCAAGTTGTGGGTAAACTGCAAGTGGCCTATTTACTAAGCAATTTTCCTGAGAAGTTTGTGCTCAAATGGAAATTACCAAAAGTTGTTCTTCAGTTTTACCAGATAGTGGCAGATTCATATGATATTATATACAATTAGTTACCTGTTCGAGTAATAAATTCGGGTATAAACGAATACTTCATAATCTTGCAACTTGCAAGGTTAAAAGACAGGGAAGTATCTTCCGGTACATACGGCTTGTTAGTTATATGGGGTCTAGGCTGAGTTTTCACCCGATTTTAATTATTCTAAGCATAACAAAAACACGCTCTCCCATTTTCATTCAGATAACTCACATATTAGCCGATATATGCGGTATAAAACCACACGGAATCAGACGAATTCAATTTCAGTTGGGTGAGTATCCGTACGTTTGGCCATCCGTCTGTCCGTGCAAGCAATAGCTTGAGTAAATTGAGACATCTAATTCTTATTCATGTTAGCGCTATAGACATACATACATATATATATGTACATACATATGTATATATATACGTATAACACGGAGCTTAAGTATTTTGTTATTCATTTGCAAAGTGCGTATCTGTTGAAGTGCAGACATTTATTAGCATTAGTACGCACCGTTATGTATATTATTCGGGCTGACAATAGAATAGGTAATCGCAGTGAAATCACGTACTAGTTATGGAAAATTCTAGTTTACAGCTAGAAATTCCTTACTGAATAGTCCGAAGAAGACCAGACGTTTACCAACTACAATCGAGTTTTATAATATTTCATTTCTCCTATTACACATACAAATTAGTTATAATCATGCCATTTTTAGAGTTTTTTAATATACATACATACATATGTCTTATGTATTTTTACTTCTTTAGTTGCGAATGTCTCATTTCGAGCATATTCTCTGGACTACTCCTAATATCGGAGTAGATATGGAGTATGTAATACGATACCAAAGTATTTTACCATTTTATATACTATACATATGTAGGTATGACTCTCACCCTTGGGAAGTATGTTTTATGAACATACATATTTAGGGAACTCGTAATTTTTGCAATATGAGTTATTAAATTAGACATGAGTGCGACAATACAAATTGATAACTTTTGGAAATTAACGGAAATTCGAGAAAACAGGAAATGTGTCATTAAACTATTTGTAGTTTCAAAGCTATAGCAACATATCTATCTAGATGAGGGCATAAGAAGTACTAATGTACATAGGTTGGAATTTATTGGGCAAACCGTATTCCTCCAATTTATTAATATAAAACCGAAACATATACAATGGAAATTGAAGGCAGGCATGATTATATTAAAAAATAGATCGTATCCGAATATTAAATGTTTTTATAATTTATAACATTTAATGTGTGTTAAATATGACAATTGATAGGGATGGAATATCGAAATAAAAACAAATTAAAATCCAAAATCATTAAAATTGATCCTTACAATATATGACGACTTTTATCATTCCGCTTGCATGGTCTTCGGATACCTAACAAATACATTGATTTACCTCAATCCCGTCAATTTTACAATATCTTCGTTTGCTTTAAACCAAATAAACGACCAATTTTTAGCCCATCTGGAATTTTCCAATGGCATCTACTTATAATAAGATCTGATCTTCAAAAAGTCCTCTTTACTTTGGAACGCACCTCGTATATTTACATCATATGTACCAACTTCTGTGATAATGCTTATATTATTACTATATTATAGGTCATAACCTCACTAAGTTTCATTACTACATATTACTTTTAGTGTCATAAAGCAACTTAGATAAGTTTATACGAGTGAGGGAATGAAATACTCAAGTTGGCAAACTGCACGAACGTAAATTCAATCAAAGATGCTAAATTTAATATATAGGTATATGAAGAAAGATTTGAGGAGATGAACAATTCTTTGAAATGCATAAACGGCTGGAAGTCAGGTGAAGGTCAGAAATCACAATATTCGGGCTAGGGAAATATCTGAATTAATTGCAGTAAGTTCTGTCATTACTCAAGTATATTCCAGTATATATTTTTGTTGCTAGAATAATTAATAATATATGGGGGGTGCACAAAGAAGGTATCTTTGCCACAACGCTCGGTAAATTCAAGGCCCAAAGTATGATACTAGATTCCAACATAGAAAAATGTTTTTAGCTACCTGACTGTCTTCGATGCACACCAACTTTGTCGTCGTTTTCAAAGCTGTAAACTGACTTTGAGCAATATCAGAAGATCTGTCAGGATCGGAAAAGACCTCTCCGAGCCGTTCGATTCCAAACGAGGTTTCAAGTAAGGCAACTTCCTATCGTGAGACTTCTTCAATCTACTCCTGGAGAAAATAATTCGATCTGAATAGAGAAGATACAATCTTATATAAGAATATTCAACTGCTGGTGTAAGCCGATAGCAGACATCGATATTATTGGCCAGAACAACCGCGCCGTTCGTTCTGTCTTCCCCACATTGGACAAAGAAGCGAACGAAATGGGTCTGGTTCTGAACGAGTCATCTCACTCGCGACTTGACTCACACGTCACTGTTGACAGTCATAACTTCGAAGTCGTAGATAATTTCATCTATTTTAAAAACGGCATTAACACCAACAACAACGCAGAATAAGATGCTACTGTACATCATCATGGACGATGACAACATGTGATGATGAGGGAAAGACTCTGTATGGCGAATACCGGAAACGACAATTGCATAGTTCAGCGAATTAAGAGATAGCGGTTACGCTGGCTTGGCATGTCCTCCGAATGGATGAAAATACTCCAATTCTGAGAGGATTCGACACAGTACCTGCCGGAGGAAGCAGAGGAAGACCTCCATTCCGTTGGAAAGACCAGGTGGAGAAGGACCTGGCTACGCTTGGAGTCTCCAATTGACGCCAAACAGTGAGGAGTAAGAACGACAGGGACTGACTTTCATACAATTTTACTTTCACTTTATTTTGTTAAGATAAGTAACCAAAACCTTAAAATTTTATGTTATTTTATGGAGCTATGGCGATTTACCAGATTTTATTCATTTTTGACCCAAGTATATGCAAATGACAATATTACATCTCACAAATTGGTCGATTTTCGGTAAAAAGTCAGTCATAGACACTATGATGACTGATATCACATGTCTCTCAAATGTCGGTATTTATATCGTGTCATTGGAAAGAAATCATTGTTATACAATAATCTTTGTAAATGTATGGTACGTGATGCAATGTTGTGGTATTTATTCATATCCAAGTCTTTAGTTCTGGTGTTATCTAACCAGATTAGAATATCTCTTCAATTATCATACGGAAATCCGATGGCGAGACTTCAAGGACGTCAATCAAGTAAATAAATAGTAACAAATAACAAATACATTAACAATAGCAGTTGAATAGAAATACGTACTACTACGTATTATTGGCGCGTCTGGGACAGAATTGAATTTGAAAGTATAATTTAGTCACTAATGGTTAAATGAATTTCGTATGTTTTGCAAAGCTAAAGAGCTCGACAGTACGTAGTATATCTAAGGGGCTGGCATCCATGAGTACCCACATGTATGTACATATATATATGTGTATCTAACATTTTATATGCATCATATACGAGTATTTACAATTATACATATTTATATATGCTTTTTTTTAAATATGTATGTACAAATAAGAAAGACAAGTGCTAAAGAAAATGAAAACATGAAAATGAATGATTCAATCAATAACACTTAGGGCCGTTTTCTCAATATCTGGTTAATATTATCCTAAACTACTGATAGCTAAACTGGAAGTTAGCTTCAACTGAATGAACCGTTTTCACCAGGCTGTGGGGACGTCTGTGGATGTTCAGACGAGAACTCTTTCCAAACGCCATCTAAAACCATTAAGAAGACCATTTTCAACATGTTGCTGATAAAGTTCTGGTTAAGCGCATAACCAGACATTGAGAAAATGGCCCTTAATATAAATCATTATTATCTCACGCCTTACAATAATGATCAGTGATGGCAGTTGGTGGAGTTATTGTTATTGGGCTTGGAGTTTCTCGGGCATGTGCTGAGTTTGAAGAAACTTTACTTCGAAATGATTTTTACCACTGGCTTCAGTGCTGAGGGTGGGAAAATATATTTTGTACCCTTTCCATCAACCATGATTCGTTTGTATGTGAACATTAGGGATGATGAGATCCAATTTGACATAAATAAATGCTCTCACAACTTACAAAGGCCAAAGGCGGGGAAATGTTAAAAATTCAACACACATTTAAAGAATGTGAATTTATTACAATGAAATTTGGTATCTTATTAATATTTGCCATTGTCCAATGATTAGATCGATTAGATTACTCTTTTTTTTTTGCAAGCCATTTCTTTCTAAATAAAGAACGTTTTGTGTGAACTAAAGTAAAAGAAAAAATATAAAATTATTGTAAGCTGAACACTGTTTCAATACAGTGCAATGAAATTCAATATATAATATTGAAGCAGAAACTTAATATTACGAACTTTTGAGTTCTTGAGTGAGACTTATTTTGGCTTAAAACTTGGAGAGCCGGATAAAGTCTGCAAACTATGTATATGTATATGTTGTTTCCGAAATTTATTGAACGATAAGAAGCCTTTTCGATATGCGATTCTTATGGTATGGCGTTCCTCGCTTGTTCGTTATTGTGAAAGGGTATAATTCTAAAGCAGTCCTTTTCATAATCTAATCTGCAATCAGCTATTATTGCCAAACATAGAGCTGGGATTAATGTTGCAGATTGTAAAGACACTTCCAAGGAAAATTACTTTAAATATTAATTAAAGGAATATGTTTTCATTGTACCAGATATTCGACGGGTTATGGCTGTTCACTGCAACCATGACGAATATTCAAAGAGAAGGATAGACTGTCTTTAAAGAAGGCGTAGTAAGAATTTTAAGGAAGAACAAACACCCTAACCATAAATAAATAGTCGAAATGTTAAAAGCATTTCAAGCTTTATGCGGCTTAATGAGTCTAAAACTCCAGGTTCTTCATTCCCACGTCGACTTTTCCAGAAAATTCAGGCGATGTGAGTGAAGAAATGAGTGAACGATTTCACTATTATATTAATGAGATGGAAGAAAAATACAGAACAGAAAAGATGAAGCAGTGCAATAACTGTAAAAAGCCTTAGAGAGACTTTCCTGATGCTTCCTACACGCGAAAATGTTCCAAAAAGATTCTGCCCGGGGAAAGAATGTGTTTATTACTTACTAATGCATATATTTTAGATAAGAATAAGTTTTGTTACGCAATTACAATTTGTTTAGTCTTTTATCTTTTACGATTATTGTGTTGAATACAATGCTCGCGACAGACTGCAAACGACATCTGTCAAATATTAAAATACACACGTTCTTWTGGACGGACCTATTTTGATAGCTGCACGACTACACGACGGCAGGCCGACAGTTGTCGTTCTCGCTAACTTCAATTTTATCCTATATTTGCCAACGACAGTAGGACGACAGTAGAATGGAAGATAGAGTGATGAGGTAGAGTGGTGATGCCACTAATATGTAAAATGTAATATTACTCAAAGTTCTAACAAACCAGACGTTATTTTACAAATGAAAGCATAAAATAGCTCTGTTACATCATTTATAATAACAATTCGTAATTTAAAAGAAATAAGTTTACCTATTTACTTATTTTTTGCTTAAAAATTTCACATTGAACAAAATATTAAAGTTTTATTGAAGTGCAAGGTATTAGTATGGCCACAACGAAATTGTGTACATGCAAAATGGACAACTGCGTTGTTTTGTGTACATGCCGGCCATTGTTATGTTGCTGCCCTCTCACAAACGTTCATGTAGTAGGATTCACAACGCCATTTTCAGTTCACTGTCGTGCTGCTGCAGTCTGTCGCTAGCATTATGTTCCACACATATAGCTTGTTTAACATAGATATCTGTATTGTCAGAGCACCCAAAACCAAAAGTATTATGCCAAAAAGTTAAAACAGTTCTTAATTTTTTTTTGTCGACTTGTGCAGTTAGGTTAGGTTAAAAGTTCAATGATAAAATGGAGCTCGCTTAGATAGCTTAGAATGTTGTGATGCCTATAAACTCCTTAATACTGGATTATAAGAACCGAACAAATCGAAAAAGCCTTGAAACTATCACAAATTTGTTGAATATTAGCTTCGGCTTTGTCTTCTGGTTCGCCGGGTTCCACCTCACCCTCCTACATGCAAATTTGACAACTAGCATACGACAAGATTTTTAGGATTGTTGCATGAATGCCTATTGGCCATTGTCCAGTAAGAGTTCCTATATTTTCGGCAAGATGAACTTTGCTCAAAAATGGTTTAGTTGATTCTGTGTTCTATTCTAGTCCAAAAGGACCTCACAGTTCACAGGGGTTAGTCGCCGACCAGCGCCTGTTAATCGCATGTGGGAATCTATTGGTGCAGTGCTAGAACGCAAGATGCCAATGGAGATCCAATTCGGCTCATCGGCTTTGCAGTTGCCCGCGAATGAATTCGAATTTGTCAAAACGATATTTTAAGATTACATAGTTATCATTAATAGCCTCAGCTTAAACTTGAGCAATAACATGGTCACCATGTTAAAATCATAATGAAAATATTTACAAATATCTTTGCATTCCAATGGTAAAGAAAGATGAAGAAAATAGAAGAAAGAAAACTCAGGGATTATCCACATCCTAATGCTAATGAAAATGGTTTGCTGCAAATTTGGATTCAAACCCGCCTTTCTAAAGGGCAACATACTACCGCCATGGGCTCAATCACAGCCTTGAGCTTGTCTAGTTTTAAATACAAACACATATGTATATAAGATTTAATATTTATTACATATTCATATTCCTTCTTTGCTTCAATAAATAAATAAAAATTAAATTTGACAAGCCGAATCGTTGTACTATATTTTTTTTCATGTTTGGCACAACCTTTGTATGTTTGTGTAAAGTCTGATTTCCATATGTCAATTGTGTGTGTTTAATAAATTTCCTTGAAACTTTCTATTTCAAAAAATCATGACTGCGGAATGGTTGAAAATATTGCTGAAGGGTTTCGGCACTTCATTACGAATATGAGTATGTGAATGGCATTCAGTGAAGGTCGTGAAGTCATCGACAACTTTCCTTTTTGGAGTCGTCCTCTGGTAATGACGAAAATAAAAAGGTTATGGAAGCAGTGCTTGAAAATCTTTGTGTTGGTATCAGAGAAATATCAGAATCTTTGGCAAAAATCACGTGGAATAAGAGGGACAACGTAGCTGAGGGCGATCATCAAATGCATTATTACTGGTGACGAGACATGGATTTATAAATATCACGTAGAAACCATCCAACAATCTATCAAATAGCCGAGGCTGAAAAGAGATGATGTGGTTGATGATGAATTCGTTCCAGAGAGTCAAATGGTCAATAAGGAATACGCCTTGGTCGCTTGGTCTTTTGGAGGCGTTCACGTGAGGCAATTCGTCATAAATGACCGGAATATAAGGAAAATCGGATTAATCGTTGTCTTCTTGTATATTCTCAAAAGTATATTTGAAAGCGATAAGAAAGATTTAATTTAAAAATAAGAAGAGAATGTTATTCAACATGTAGTCAGGATGAGTTTTGAGAATGCGTATACGTAATAGGCAACCAATGCACGAAGCAAATCACAAGTCAGGTTTTGAGCGAGTTCAACGTATGCGATTATTTACTCCCACACGAACTGATGTGTGGTTAGTTAAAACCAGAAGCTAATTTGTTTTCTTCTTTGCACTTTGCATTACCTTCTCAAATATAGAAAGACGTCACGCGCGTATCTCTGTCTTCCATCCTAAATACAGAAGCATCAGATAGAATACCTGTGCTTAATTGTTTCACTATAGTACCATATATTATACTTGAAATATATTTGTAAAAACGTTGATGAACGAGACCATACCAGCAATTTTAATATTTTATACCATTTTATTTTTTAATATTTCTTAGAATTTTTTTTTTTAATCACAGATCCAAATACTGTAACTTTTATGTAATGTAACAAAGTTCTAAAAAAAATACAAGTTCATTGATGGGGGTAATAAATAAAATTGACTTACCCTCCATATACCTGTAACTGATATCATGATTTTCGAATATCCGGCTGACTTTACTCCACTTTATTGGTGATTGTATGTAAGGTACCTCAATGAAACCCTGTGGAAATTTTTTTATATCCCTGGCTTTATTTCCTGCAAGTAGCAAGAGTATAAAATGTTCGGTAGCACCCGAACCTATCCGTTCCTTTATTTTTATTTGCGTTCACGGTTTAGTTTCACACCTACGGGTGCACGTATTACAAATATTTTCTTCAGCACTGTAGTGTCAGCAAATGTTATTCTTTTCTGCAGGGTACTTAAGAATACAAAATTTGAAACATCTGTATAAGTACGATTACACATACACAATGATGTTAAGTAGGCGTTCGAGAATTTTGTGTTGATTGTTAAAATTGAAAATAAATGCAGTACACATGCACTGCTGACCTAAACTGCGACAGTCTGTCTGTCATGGCTCGCAGCGGTCGGCAAACTCGTGCCAAATCTGACATGATGATTGAGACGAAGGCATAGCAGACTAAGGACAGAGGTAAGGAAACAAGTGCATGTCTGCAACTGTCTGAGATAAAGTGATGTGCAAAAGCAACACAACAACACAAAACATAATAGATTTCGATTGGCTGAATGTCTTGCTGGCTGTGAGCACATATTCACAAAAATGCATATGTCGTTAGTAATGCTTTCAAATAGCCCATATATGGAGCGGCCAAGACAGACAGATAGACAGGTAGAGGAAATCAAATACGTAATTTACACACACTCTTCATATGATCGAAACCGAGTCACAGTGGACAATCTTTTTCTTCATGGATTCAAAAATCTATTTTTGATTAGACTACTAAATATTATTAATATAATTATTTTTATGTAATATTGTGAGCATATGTATACACATACATATGTAAACATTTAATTCTTCTTATTCTATATTTTTCAAAGACTAGCTTTGCTAAATATCAATTTAATTCAGATTTCTGGATGAAGTTTCTGATCAAACACTTTATTAATAAAATATTTGGTTTTATTGAGTATTTATGGACTTAACCACAGTGGCGCTCAATTGTTGTTATTGTTGTCTGCCGTTCGGCTGCATTTTTCAACAGAGCCCAAATAGTCGATCATTAAGTCAGACATACGAAATCAGGTAGCCCTTGTTTAGCCTGTTGCCGAGTATACTCAGACGATGCGTTAAACAAGGCATTCAATTTTATTTAAATTGCAACGGCAGCTGCGAAGCATAGGAATAACGCCTGCATTTCACCAGTTACGCTTTGGTGTTTAGAGTCCAATTTGCAATGCATGCTTCACTCAGGGCGTTTCGTACAGAATGCTAATGGCGAGTGAGTAATTATGTACCATATGTCTGGGTATGGCGCGAAATTATGTTTGTATTTTTTTCCACTAACCTCTTTAAATTTTTATCGATGCACTTTTCGTCCAGTGATGCAGAGAATTTCAAGGTCCTAATCAAAGGTGCACGAAAGCTTTTTTTCAAATAATATGAAATTTAATACTTGTACTAAAACTCATATATGCATATTAGTGAGTATGTTTACCTTTATCACAATCGAACGTTTAAACTCTTATATGTATTTCAAAACAATGCTAATCTAATCTTAGTTTCTATAATTTATTTATTCTTATGAATTATACAGTAAGGGGCTTTGAGTTTATAAAATTAATAGCCCTCAAAGCTATAAGCTATCTTTTAAGCCTTAGTAAATGTGTTACTCCCTTCGAATTGCAGTAGATAGATAGATATATATTTATTTATTTCATGTAAAATAAATATACAGGAAACAAGAGATAAAAAAAAAACAGCACTAGCTCGAGACCATCAGCTGGTGAATTGCAGTATAATGTCGTTATTGACTATAAAGCTTTAATTATAAGTAACTATATTACAATTTAAAAGAGTAAATTCTTATAAATAGATTTACAGTCTATCGCGTAACCTTCAGCCATTTAAACGCGTCAGTGGCTATTTTCAGCAAATCATAAAGATATTTTATCTTCGGAGCCTGAGCAGGGATAGTTGGAACATCTCTTAAAATTTTAGCTCGAGCAGAACTAGGACACCCCGGAGCCTTAACTGGAGACGACTAAATTTATAATGTGATTGTAACAATTCATGCTTTCGTAATAATTTTTCTTCATAGTTATACCTGTCATAATTGGTGGACTCGGAAATCGACTTGTTCCCTTAATACTGGGTGCTTCCAACACACTTTTCCCACGAATAAATAATACAAGATTATAATTATTACCTCCATCTCTTACACTACTATTAGTGAGAAGTATAGTGGAAAACGGGGCTGGTACAGGCTGAATCCAGTTTATCCACCAGTATCATCTCTTATTGCTCACGGAGGAGCATCAATTGACTTCTCTATTTTTTCACTTCACCTAGCTGGAATTTCTTCAATTCGAGGAGCTGTTAATTTCATTTTAACAGTAATTAATATACACTAGCAAGAATTTCATTTGACCGAATACCTCTTTTCGTTTGAGTAGTGTACATTCTTTTATAAGAGTGCACAGCTGCTGGCGTATGCCGATGATATTGACATCATCGGCCTCAACACCCGCGATGTTAGTTCTGCTTTCTCCAGACTGAACAAGGAAACAAAGCAGATGGGTCTGGCAGTGAACGAAGGCAAGATGAAATATCTAGTGTCATCAAACAAAAAGTCGTCGCACTCGCGACTTGGCTTTCACGTCACTGTTGACAGTCATAACTTTGAAGTTGTAGATAGTAGTTTCGTATATTTGGGAACCAGTGTAAACGCCACCAACAATGTCAGACGGGAAATTCAACGTAGGATAACTATTGCCAATACTTCGGACTGAGTAGGCAATTGAGAAGTCCTCTCTCCACAAACAAAAATCAAACTCTATAAGTCACTCATATTTCCCGTCTTGCTATATGGTGCAGAGGATTAGACGATGACAACAACTGATGAGTTGCCGTTGCAACGTTTAGGAATAATTTATGCTATAATGGCAAGGTGGACTTCTAGGATTTATTGTATGAGCCCACCATATATATATAGAAGGAATAGATGTGGATACTCGATCATATTTCACTTCATCTACAATAATTATTGCTGTAATTACAGGTATTAAAATTTTTAGTTGCTTAGCTACACTACATGGTACATAATTAAATTATTCAAAAGCTATACTATGAGGTCTAGAATTTGTAAAAGGATTAACAGGAGTTGTTCTCGCTAACTCATCTATAGATATTATTCTTCATGATACATACCATGTGGTAGCTCATTTCCACTATGTTTTGTCAATAGGAGTAGCATTTGCTATTATAGCAGGATTTGTTCACTTATACCCATTATTCACTGGATAAGTCCTAAGTCCTAAATGATTAAATAGTCAATTCATTATTATATTTATTGGTGTAAATTTAACCTTCTTCTCACAACACTTTTGGGATTAGCAGGTATACCTCGACGGTATTCAGACTATCCAGATGCTTACATAACATGAAACGTAGTCTCTACAATTGGTTCATCTATTTCTTTACTAGGAATCTTACTCTTCCTATTCATCATCTTAGAAAATTTGGTAATACAACGACAAGTAGTTTACCCTATATAACTTAGTTCTTCAATTGAATGACTTCAAAATACTCCTCCACCTGAACATAGTTAGTTAGAACTACCTCTTTTAACTAATTATTTAATTTGGCAGATTAGTGGAGTGGATTTAAGCTCCTTACATGAAGTATTTTACTTTAATTAGAAGCTAATGACAACATGAGCTGCCCTCGGCCTTCAAGACAGAACATCTCTTCTTATACAACAACTTACCTTCATGATCACGCTTTAAAAATAATAATTTGAGTAATATTATTCTTTAAATCATACACAAAACGAAACCTTTTACATGGTCAAACTATTAAAATAATTTGAACAATTCTTCCAGCAATTGCTCTACTATTTATTGCCTTCCCCTCTCTTCGATTACTTTATTTATTAGATGAAATTAACGAACCCTCAGTCACATTAAAAGCCATCGGGCACCAATGATACTGAAGTTATGAATATTCAGATTTTATAAATGTAAAATTTGATTCATATTATATATAAAGGTAGTTCCAACGAATGAATTAGCCAGAATGTAGTTTAACCCATTAATTTGCAAATTTGTATTTTAATATTAGCTGTAGATGTAATTCACTTCTGAACGGTTCCAGCATTAGGAGTAATGGTTGATGGAACTCCTGGTTGATTAAACCAAACTAATTACCTAATAAATCGTCCTGGATTATTTTATGGTCAATATTCCGAAATTTGTCGAGCTAATCATCGATTTATACCTATTGCAATCGAAAGACTTCCTGTAAATCATTTTATTAAATGAGTAACTAATAGAACTAATTCATAATTTTCATTAAATGACTGAAAGCAAGTACTGGTCTCTTAAACCATTTTATAATATATTACCATTTCTACTTATAAAAATTAGTTAAAAAATAACATTAGTATGTCACACTAAAATTATTAAACTATTTAATATTTTTTTTGTGCTTCAAATAGCTCCCATTAGTTGACTAAGTTTATTTATTAACTTTTTAATTACTTTTATCCTTTTCAGTATAACAAACTATTACTCATTAATTTCTAAAACACCTAAGTCAGACATTTCAAGCAAGTATTCAACAACTTCTTTAAACTGAAATTTGATAACAATATTTTTAATTCCCTCCGCTAACTGCTTAAGGTAAAGCTAATGTAAGTGTAAGTGTTAAATGCATTGTCCTTGTAAAAATATAAGGAAATAACCCTATAAAATTAATGAGAATAGAGAAACAAAAATTAAAATTTATCCTGATGGTCTTTAAGGTCCATTTCATTTGAATTTCTTATGTAATGTAAGAATGATTGGATTTCAAAATATATCCCATCGTGATGGCATTAATAGTTATGTTTTGTACTTTATGGATGAATTAATCATACCCAACATATATTTGCTCATTTAGTTCCTCAACGAACTCCTGGAATTCTTATACCATTTATGGTATGTATTGAAACTATTAGTAATATTATATATTATTCGACCTGGACCTTTAGCTGTTCAATTAGCAGCTAATATAATTGCACAACATTTACTACTTACTCTGTTAGGAAATACTGGTCATTCCTCTTCTTACGCAATTGTATCGTTATTACCCATTGGTCAAATTGCTTTACTAGTATTAGAATCAGCCGATGCAATTATTCATTCATATGTATTCGCAGTTCTAAGAACATTATACTCTAGAGAAGTAAATTAATGTCAACACATTTACACAGAACTAGTAAAATGATTCCACCAACATGATATTTCATTATTTGCTTTATGATTATCATATTATATTATTACTATTGTAATTATTATATTATTATTTATTTTTTCCAATCGAGAAGGAACATTTCAAGGATTACATACTTTACCTGTAACATTTGGATTACGCTGAGGAATAATTTTATTCATTTTATCAGAAGTTTTATTTTTTGTATCTTTCCTCTGAACAATTTTCCACAGAAGACTATCTCCAGCTATAGGCTCTATTTTATAAAAAAAAGCACTAACAGATCATGAAAAATGTTATCCATTTGAATGCGGTTTTGACCCTAAATATTCTTCACGACTGCCTTTCTCCCTCCGATTTTTTTTTATTACAATATTTTTTTTTAATTCTTTATGTAGGAGTTGTTCTTATTTTACCTAAAATCTTAATTATTTCAATTTCTAATATTGTTATATGAGCCACAACAAGAATTGTACTCATTATCATTCTAACTATTGGGTTATATCATGAATGAAATCAAGGAACATTCAATTGATCAAATTAGGGTTGTAGTTAATTATAACATTTGATATGAATTCAAAAAGTACTGAAATATCAATCTACTTTATAATTCAGAATATGAAGCGATTTCGATTTTTGGTATTTTATACTTTTATTCCAATAGATTTCAATATTAGTTACTACTACTAACTTTTGAATGGTTAGACTCCATTTGTGCTGCTGTTTATACAGTTTAACAAAGTCATTACACTTTCATTGTAAAAATAAAATTTCCTATTTTTATAAATTACTAAATACAATACACTACATCCAATAATGAATTATACAATTACCCTAACATTACCTTCAATTACCTTAACAGCTATTTGAATAAAAAATTACACAAGATACATATTGAAAATATTTAACTAATTCGTTATATAAATTGTGGCCCCCTAAAAACTCTGACCAACCTTGACCAAAAGACTTACATACTCTTATCCCTAATACTAAAGGACAATTAATAATACCATAAGCTGAAATATAAGGTATAAATCATATTGAACCACAAAAAAACTTGCTAAATAATTATGTAAAGATTTATTTAGAGCTTTCACAAGTCTCATAAAGTTATAAATTATGCCGATTCAAAAACATAGCATTGAGAATTGTAAATAAGTAAATTCATTTTTGTATGAAATTCAACAATTTTTTTAAACAAGTGTAAAAATTTATAACTTTACAATGCTTTGCGACGGGTTGTGAGTACTCCAATTAATATAAAATAAAAAAACATTAGAAATTAAATAACCTGATACTTCTCCTGCTACACAGACAAATAATGTTATAATAATTTTATTTATTTATTAGGGGAAATATACAAAGCAGGATTGAATCTAATTTAAAAAAAAAGAGAGTACGAGCTAATAAAGCCATTGACTCTGAACAAACAAATATTTTAGGTTACCTGCTAAATATAAAGTTATATTTTATTTTGTAGGAAACAATCAGTAATAAAATTATAAATGCTTATAATATTTGCAAACGAAGGAAGTTTTAACAATTCTTGATAGTTTGGAAAAAAATTGTGCTTTTGCCTAATACTCGCTAAAGCCGAACATT
>NW_017535897.1:432070-437612 GCF_001853355.1 Bactrocera latifrons | reverse complement strand
ACTGTATTTAACGCACAGGTCACGAATATTCGAGATAAGTGAGGCAGTGTTGCGGATGTTACAAACAGCAGATAGACAAGAAAAGCTGTCCGAGCAAATAACAAATTTGCCTTTGCTATGTATCGCATATTCTAGTGCTTTGAAAACGGCAAAAGCCTCGGCTGTAAATATCGACGAGTAACAAGGAAGAATCCCGCCTGTAATAACTTCTCCATTTGGTTTGGTGAGAGCAAACGCGTGTTTATCGCTTTGGACCCGTCTGTGTAAATTGCAGTCCAATTGTTTTCTTCATAGGTTTTCATTAACTCTAAGAATAGTTTCTGAAACATTAAATTACTGGTGTTTCTCTTTTTGAATATGTGCAGGAACATGTTGATAGTTTCTTTTTTTAACAACCACTGTTTGTTGACCCTCTTGTACTTTGGGGGCGGATATATGTTTAAGTCTTTTCCGTATTTGATACAACGGCGTAAAGTGGATTTTAGCCTGAAGTCCCGTTTATGTCGTGACGCGTAAATTACGGTTTTATGTAAGCTGGCATTTGGAGAGTATATCAGTTTTGGAATTAGTTGCATCGTTCGTTCATATACCCTTTCCTTTATTGTTGGTAGGCCACATTCCGCCAAGATTTATACAATTGATAGGTGATGTAGGGAAAGCGTTTATACTTCGACGGCTCGCTGCATGATAAGGAGGTTCCAAAAGTTTCAAATTAGAGTTTGCGCACCATCCAAAAATAGGTAAACCGTAGTCGAAATTGTTGCACCAGATTTCATGCCCCATTTCTTAAACTCTGTTAGTATTTTCTTGAAAATATTGTTAGCAGTTTGGGGATCTTTTATAATGCAAAAAATAATAGCGTCGTCCGCGTTCATAGTAAGTTTAATGCCTTTAGTATTAAGGCATATCTGTGTTAATTTATCAAAAGCTATAATAAAAAGCATCACCGATAGTGGCGAGCCTTGCGGTATACCATTTTTGAGACGATGCAAACTAGAAAGAACATTGTTTATGCGAACCTGAAATTTTCTTAGGATCATAAAAGCTTTTACTATTCTAAGAACTTTTGGACCTGTCTTCCAAGCTGCTAATTGGCTTAGCACAGCATGAATTCCTATGCGATAAAAAGCTCTCTCGAAATCAGTGACCAGGATAGTGGCATGATTTTTGGAGGAGAGAGTGTCAGATACATAGTGTTGGAGTTGAATAAGTGAATCCATTGTATTGTGCTGATGTTTGAAAGCCGTTTGGTTGTGACTTATAAAATTATTTTTTTGTAGCAAACCATGAAAGTCGCCTAGCAATCATTTCTTCCTTTTTGGTAGTTGACGAAGGAGAGATTTTGGACGTGAATACTTCAAAACTTTTCCTTTTAGCTGTTTTTACATCTCTTTTAAAGAGGGCGTTTGCTTTTTTATAATTATTCAGATTATATTCAGACATTGAGTATTCCAGTATTCTTCGTTTTTTTACGCATATGACCAAGATCTTTGTTCCACCAACTCGGGAAAACTTTTGAAGACTTGCGTTGATTTGAGGAATCGACTTATTTGCCGCAGAGCGAATCAGTTTTGTGAATGCAGATGTACCTTGGTTGATGTTGTCGATTGGAGTGGAGGGTAAACTCTTTAAAATCTCACTTTGAAATATATTCCAGTTTGCGCGTGAAATAATAAATTTTGGGAGATGTTTATATTTTTCAAAGTGGAAGTTTGTTTGAAGTGAGATCGATATAGGAAAGTGGTCACTGCCTCTGAGAATAGAGGAAACTTCCCAACTGATTCTGGAGGAGAGCTAGGGAGAGGATAGGGAAAGGTCGACGCTCGTTAGGGAAGAGTGGGTAGAAAAATGTGTGGAGGCGCCATTGTTAAGAAGAATTAGGTTGCTGTTCAATATGAAATTCTCTATGATTGCACCCCTTGTGTTCGAGTTTCGGGAAGTTTATTCCACGCATTGAAGTCTCCAGTCCACAAAACCGGTGGGGGCAGTTGGGAAAGTAAATCTTTCAAATCGGTTTCGTTAAAAACTTGCTGGGGTGGTATGTACGTATTAATGATAGTGAAGCTAAAATTTAAGTTGATTTTAAGAACTATTGTTGATAGTGGTTAGTTTAAATCGATAATTACATGTGGTTTGATTTTTTTTTATTAATATGCAAACGCCTTGCTTATTGCTTTGGATGTTATGTAAATTCGAAAAATAACTGCTGTATTGCCTAGGACAGGAAATGTTGTTACTGGGAGTAACTGAGATATGTGTTTCTTGAATACAAATAACGTCTGGGTTTCCTCTTTTATGAGTAATAAGAGTTCATCATAATATTTGTTGTACCCGTTTATGTTCCACTGGATGATTTTAAGCGTCATTAAGAGACAGAGAGAAAAATATTTTGTTTATCTGTATATTGTATGTTCAGATATCGTTTGTATTAAATTTCATCTTCGGATGAAATTAATTCTTGAGTGTTGGAAAGCACTTGAGAAAGGGATGGAAGAGGTTCGAAAGGTAAGGATTGGAATTGAGAAGATGAAGAGAATGGTGGGTTTGTTTGGTATGGTGAAGTCATTAGAGTAGATGGCTTGAATTGTGAAAGAGGTGGGCTATTATTAGTGGTGGGGTTAGTGGTGAAATCATTACAGGCAGAGAGTCTTGTTGGACTAGCAAAGTTTATGGAGCGGCGAGAGAGGTTAGTTCCGTTTGTCCGTAGAGTCGTTGAAATATTCCTTTCTAATGTTTGAGTGGATTCCACTATGAGCGAATTGGAAATATTGGTTTGCTGTAAAGGAGAAATGCTTTTAGATTGAGTGCTATTTTTGGTGAATTTGATCTTTGAGTGTTGCTGGGAGAACTAATGTTGTTAGTGTTTATGGTGGTGGAAGAGTCATTGTTGTTTCGATATTTTCGTTGGAATTGGACGCTATTGAAGCATATGTGTTATTGGATAGAGATGCTGGTGTTGTTTGTTCCTTATGCATTTTTATTGCTTCGCGCATGGAACATTTCTTTATTGTTTTAATTTTTATTATCTCTTTTGCTTGCAAGAATTTGGTACAGTCTTTAGAGGATGATGCGTGTTGTTGGAAACAGTTGACGAAAAAAATGCGTTTGCAATCAGATGGGGCATGGGGAGGGAGTGAACAAGTAACACAAAGAGGGGAACGATTACAGCGCTTTGCTGTATGATCAAGAAATTGGCAATTTTTGCGGCGCATTGGCGAAGGAATATATTGACGTACCAAAAGTACACCAGGCAACGTCAATTTTATTTGGTAATTTGTAGAGGTTGAAGGTTAGTAACAAAACCCCCGAGGCTTGCGGCTTTCCCTCATCAAACTTATTAAATTTAAGTACTGATACGACGCCTTGAGAGCTGAGCTCGTTTACTATCTCCTTCTCTTACACGTTGTTTAGAAAAGGAGCATATATCGTTCCTTTTACTTGGTTCAGAGACTCGTGTAGAGTAGCTGATATTGAACATATGTTGGGCAGTTCTTTTACTTTCAGGAATTTTTTTGCAATATCGTTATTCTTGACAAGCAGTAGTAGTTTATCATCTCGAAGGGTAGATATGGTGTGAACGTAAGCACTAATTTGCTTAATGGCACGATAAATGCCAAAGCAGGAATAGTTGGAAAGGGGTTTGGCCGAGTCAGTAGCTTCCATCACTACGAATTTGGGGTCGTCAACTTTTATATCTGGAAGTTTTGCAAAATCCATAACCGAAACGCTTTTACCAGTTTTATGTTTTTTTTTTACCAGGTCCTGTATTGAATACGGTGAAACGATTCGCCTCGATAATTTGAGGCCCAGGGGCTATTATTATGCATGAGAAACACTGATGCATATCCGAAAATCCGGAAAGAAGAAACAGAAAATGTCGAAAAAACCACTCGATAAAACACTCGAAATGCAAAAGACACGTCTTATCATCGCGAGAGCTAGTAGATGACTCAAATAATGTTAATAATTTTAAATAACTAGGAAAAACAAATTATATAGGGAGTTGGAAAAATTAATCAACTTAAAATACTCCCTCCCACAATTCTCATGATTAATAAACCACTTACACCTCGTAGTATATTTAAATAACCACAATTCAATTGCTCTGTTATAGAATAATACACCAGTCGAAAAAAATAACAAAGTTAAGGAAGTAGAAAAAATTAAACTATATTAATGTAATTTAATAAAACAACTTCTAAAATTAAATCTTTAGAATAAAATCCAGCTAAAAAAGGCATTCCACATAAGGCAAAATTAGCTACATTAAAACTTCCGGAAGTTAATGGTATACATATATACACCTAATCCTCCTATTAAAGGAATATCTTGAGAAGTATTTATATTGTGAATAATAGCCATAGCACAAATAAATAATTGAGCCTTAAATAAAGCATGGGTTAATAAATGGAAAAAGGCGATTTTGTAAAATCTTTTAGATAAAATTCTTATTATTAAACCTAACGTATAAATAGCAATAATATTCTTTAAATCAAACTCAAAATTAGTCCCTAACCCCAATAAATATCCTAACCATCTACCTCCTAATAAAATATTAAATSAAATTAATAAATAAATACCAGCAGTTATTATATCGAAGAATGAAGTATAGCCGAAACGAGAGTAGGAGCTGCCATAGCTGACCGGTGGTCAAGAAGAAAAGGAGTCTGAGCTTTTTTAGTTATAGCAGCTAATATAATTAATGCACCAATAACTTCTATTTCCATTCTATCCTTTATATTTTTTAAGTAAAAGATATAATTTCAACCCCCGTAGTTTAATATTCAAGCAATTGCTAATAAGAAAGCTACATCCACCATTTTAATTAAATTAGGACTAATAACACTGGTTTACAGCAAAAATGTTCCATGAACGCCACTATCCAATTTGTATGTGGAATCGCTCGCTGATTTCGAAAATCGAATAAATTTTTTTTATGGATACGTTTTTGAGATATTTGCAGTTTACCGTTATTCGACCAAAAAAAAGGTATCATCATTTAATCATGTATATCTCATTGACAAGTTGAACAATCTTATTGCAAATTATAGAAAATAAAAGTGAATGAAAGTTCCTAAAAATATTGTCTACTCCGTTTTTCCATAGGCCTTATAATTTCTGAGAAATTGATTAATCACTTCGTGTTTTTAAATTTTTTTACGAAAAATTAAAAAAAAAATAAACTAAAATAAAAAAAATAAATATAAAAAACTAAGCTACCAACGAACAAAATCCATGGATAAATAGGAAAGTTGTACATGATCAAATAAATATTTCTAAGTGGCGCAAAGTCAATGTATACGTATATGCGTACGTAGTGTGTAAAGTAGGGGCGGGATAACTAGCTATGCGCTGTTTCTGTTAAGTAAAAAGTCAATCTTCATGTCGTTTTTAATTTTTATAAAATCATTTATTTATATAACAGTAATATATATAAAAACAATGTGTTATTATACTCTCGCAACAAAGTTGCTAAAGAGAGTAGTATAGTTTTGTTCACATAACGGTTGTTTGTAAGTCCTAAAACTAAAAGAGTCAGATA
>NW_017535897.1:429033-431055 GCF_001853355.1 Bactrocera latifrons | reverse complement strand
CTTATTACTTTATTAGGCATAAGGGGTAGTGACAGAAATTTATCATAAGTAAATATTTGAATTTTTGGTTTGTTGGAGGTGATCCAAAGTAAGTATATAAAATGGTGCAGAATATATAGGTACTTGACTAAATTTAAATTTTATAGTATAGTTTGGGTACTGATTTTCGCTAAGTTTTAACTAGGAAAACCGTATCTTAAAACATATATGTATATGTATGTACATATGTGCATACACTAAATATGAAATGAAATTAATACGCTCACTTTGATTTCACATTAGCCTATGTATGTACGTATATTCCCCTTTCCTTGCCAATTCCTAGTTTTTCCTTCCATGGTCTTCCAGCTGCTTGGCTCCTTTTGCGTCCGTATGTTTGTTGTATTTACATATATATATATTTTTTTTTGTTTTGGGTTACGCGCCCGGTTTATGTGTTCTTTGTGTTTGTAAAATTTAGTATGTTTTGGTTTTGTAAGTACCGCAGCTTGGGTTGTTTTTTTTTTCGTTCTACTGCACTTTTTGTTTTTTAGTTTTAGCACACTGAGCTCTTTTGGCTTGGTTGCTGTTTTTGTTTTTTTCTTTTTGTTTGCCACTGCACTTCACCTCACTGTACCGGAGTTTGTTTTTTATTTTGCTTTTGCTTTTTGGTTTCGCGCCCGAATAGTGTTTGTTTTTGATTTATGTTTCGTATTTTTAGTTTGACGATTCTTTTTGATGAGTGGCTGTATAGGTATGGTGAGTTGTGTTGGTGTCATCAGCTATGGTGAATTAAGTTGCCTTATTAGGGTGCGCCAGTTTTCCTGGATAGAGTGGGTGGATGCTTAACTCATTTAAACACCAATAAAAAATAATAAAAAAAACTCTTTCACGCTAAATATATTAATTTATCATAACGAAAGCGAGGTAAAGTACCGCGAGCTCAAACAAAAACAAATGAAATAAACGTTAACTTAACATAAAATATAACATTAAACACCACACAGCCTAAAATACTACACAAAACAATATGCTCATAAATAAAATTCTAGCATACTCAGCCATACAAATTTAAGCAAAACCTCCTCTTCTACATTAAATCCAGCAGCCAACTCTGTTTCACTTTCTACCAATCAAACTAATCTAATAAGAGATGAAATTACCAAAAATTAAATAGTTTGTTGGTAATAAAAAAATTTTAAATATTATAAGTCCCAATTAAAAATACAAATGATAATAAAAGCAATGCTATTCTATCTTTATAAGTAATAGTTTGCGCTACAGCTCAAAACCCCTCTAATAATGCATAATTAAAATGAGAAGAGCAACCAGCAATTATAACAGTATACACTAGGGTGGGTTCCGGACTTTTTTCGATTCGGGATTTCTAATAGTGCGGAAAAGTTGCCTTAGTACTTCCTGATTCCAATGCAACCTTTTGTTTTGAGATCGGATTGCATCTTCAACCCCAACTCCAGCCTTGAAATTTCGGAAATTCGCCTAAAATCGTGAAATTGTCTACATAGCGCCTGAAATACGCATCTCATGGCGAAATGTATAAAACAAAAGTTATTTGTCACGCCATTTGCTACCGAACGCCCTAGGACGAACCGCTCCCGAGATACGAGCGAAAATGCGGCGCGCCACAGCGCAAGGTGAAAATTGTTGCAGCTCTCAGCTAACCTGTATTGGCCACCCAGAACCCACCGCGTGGAGGTGGCTGCTCTTCGGGTTCCTCCCAAGCCCAACCCAACCAACCAACCATATGTCGGGCTTGGTTTAGTCTGAATCTGTGTCAAATTTATTGATAAAATCAGATTTTATACTAAACTTTGGCACTTGTTGTCTAGATTTCAGTGTAGAGCGTATAAAACGATTAMAAGATTGGGGGCCAATAACTTTAGAAGATGCCTCTGTCACCAGTTTGACGGTTCTCTCGACTGCCACGGTGAGGGGAATTCACTAAATTTCCATACCTCTTCAGTGTCACCCGACAGCCCTTTTATGAGTTCTTCGTTAGAAACTGAACAAAGAACTGATGGA
>NW_017535897.1:424352-428012 GCF_001853355.1 Bactrocera latifrons | reverse complement strand
TTTGCCCGACTAATCTTGCATTTGTCAGTGACAAAGCTAGCCTGGTCCTCTGTTATCAAACCTGTTTTTTGGCATCCAGAAAAGCAGATGAAACAATCAAGGCCGCTGCTCTATCACTTACTCCAAATCTTTGGGCAGCTAAAGCAGTGTGTTCTAATACTAGTGTGTTTTGTTTGGTTTTAGAGGATGGAAGAGAAAATTCATCATCAGCATCGTTTTTGGAAGAATCCATGCGCTACGCACCTACATTGTTGTCGTCTGTATGAGAGTCTGGCTGATCTGAATGGTCACGTGTTCTAGCTGATACTTTTCTGGTAAGTGTTGATGTTGAAGGACGTTTTGAAAGCTTTTCGTTACGTTCATTTTTCTTTGTAATCTTTTCTGTTTCAGGTAGATCAACACTTCCACTACTTTACAGTTGTGCACAAAAAACTTTTTTTCTGTTAATTTCTCGTTGTGTTTATTTCTTATTGTTAACTTGTGCTACATTCATACATTTTTGCATACATAAAAAGTAATACTTTCACAATGCCCCCTGGGGTCAACAATCTGGGTGATAATAGGTTTGCCCTATTATCCTCGTCATTAAGTCGCGGGATGCCAGTAAACCTATTACATCCATCTCCTACTTCGCGATTTATAAAGGTACTCAATCTATCAGTAAAGATATTAACAACATCTCGTCACTTCGCGATGGCAGCCTACTCCTCCTGGTAAAAAATCAAAAAATTGCTGATAAATTCCTTTTCACTAAGAATCTACCCGGTGCAGGTGCTGTTGAAGTCGCTCTTCACAGCACCCTCAACTCAGTCAAGGGTACAGCACAGGGCACCAGTAAACAGGGAATAGCCATTCTGATCAACAGAAAAGTACCACATAATACCCTCCCCTTTAACTTTTGGAGCCCCCTTTGGGGGTCCTCCTCAGCTAATCCGAAAGGTCGAATTATTGAAGATGCTATACTTAGTTCTAACTGCATTGTTTTTAATGACGGTTCCCCCACCTACTTTTCCACTCACTCTTCCTTTACACATATTGACCTATCGCTTTGTTCCTCATCTCTACTCACCAAAACCGAATGGCTCCGGATCGATGACCTACATGGTAGCGATCACTTCCCGATTCTTTCTAAAATTTCCTCTCTCCATCATGCATCCCGGTTTAAGACTAGAGTATGCTTTAAAACAGACTTDGCTGATTGGGATAAGTTTGAACATYTCTGCGAATTTCATTCCCGTCTTTTCCCCWTTTCGTCCWATGTCCATCAGGAGTCCTCACGTATTCAAAAAATTATCCGTTCTGCAGCCAATTATTCCATACCTCAGTCCTCCTCTAAATCAGCCAAACCTGCACCTCGTTGGTGGAATAGTGAAATTTGTGCGTTTAGGCAACAAAAACARTTTGCTTGGCACGAATTCAAGCGCACTCGTTAAAATGCTAACTTAATGCAATACAAAAAATCTAATGCGATTTTTCGTCGTAARGCGAAAGCTGCTAAAGTACTCTGTTTTCAAAAGTTCACTAGCGAAATCAATTCCTCTTCTAAACCAAAAAAGATCTGGGCTGACATAAGGAGACTGTCTGGTTTAACCTCCTTTTCTCCGATTTCTCTCCTCAATTCTCYTCGTGGCAATCTACTATATCCGCAAGATATAGCCTTAGAATTTGCGCTTCACTTTTCCAACGTTTCCTCGGATTCCAGCTTTTCTYCTGAATTTTCCTCCAGCAAACTGTCCGTTCTTTCCTCCCCTTACTTGCCTCCCTCGTTCTTGTCTTCTTCAGCTAGGTAAGCCCCCCCTACGAAGTCAATAGTTACCAGCCTATATCCCTCCTGCCTTGCCTAGGAAAACTAATGGAGAAAATCATTGCTATCAGGCTATCCTGGTATGCTCAATCTCACAATCTTGACCAATTTGTCTCTGATGCATTATCCCACAAAAATCATGTGTCGATACTTTCACTTGATTTTTTAAAAGCTTTTGATCGGAATGGTATACACGTGGTATTAAGGCAGCTTAGAAAATGGAAAGGCGGCTCACATATATATAACTTTGTTAAATCTTTTCTTTCTAAACGTAAAATTAATGTACTTGTTTCTAATGTCCGATCCTCTATACCACCTATTGATAATGGAACACCCCAAGGTTCCCCCCTTTCAGTCATACTTCTTATTATCGCATTTGATGAAATCAATACAATTTTATCTGACTTCCCTAATATCACTCATCAAATCTATGCTGATGATTTAGTATTATTTTCTAATGCCTCCGATTTGTCCGYTGTTACGTCTTCCTTTTCTAAAATCTTATCCCTCTTATTCCATTGGTCCGTTTCTTCGGGCACTTCAATTTCATCCTCTAAATCTAAGTTATTACATATTTGTAAGAAACATCATTGTAATACACCTACACTTACCGTTAGTAATATAAATTTAATCTGTACAGATAGTTTTAAGTTCCTAGGATTAATATTAGACTCTAAGTATTCATTTAAGCAACATTGTCAATATGTAAGAAAAAGACTATTTGTCAATTTAAACATAATCAAGTATCTTTCATGTAAGCGCTAACTCATTGGCCCGGCTCTACTGGTGAAGGTCACCAAAGCTCTCATCTTATCAATAATTAATTTCGGCTTAGAAATATATGGACACCATTCTAAAAATCATATCAAGATGCTTACCGTACCGTATCATTCTGCTGCCCGTCGTTCTATTCGAGCGTTTCCAACATCTCCGATAAAAAACATATTGCATGAATCTGGACTGCCTTTTTTAAAAGACAATATGGAAGACAGCTTATATAAACTCTATCCTAAGCTCATAATCAATCCCAGTTGTGTTCTGAAAAAGGATTTCCACTCATCTCTGACACGTATACGATCGCCAAAGATCATCGTTATACAAATGGGCCATGTTTGTGAAAGTAAATGAGTTACCTCATAAAACAGCTTTACCTTGGAGCATTAAACACCCCCCGTGGCTAGTAAGTGAAGCCTCATTTGTTTCTGATTTAGTTCAACTACGAAAGAACAATACTTTTAGCAATGTTTATAAAGCCCACTTCCTGAAAGTAACAGCTCCTCTCAAATCAGCTGGTTGGAAACTTCTATTCACAGACGGATCAAACGGAACTCCCACCTAATTCGCTGCAGTTAGTGAAGATGAAAACCCTATTTCGTATGGCCTGCTATTTTCTTTCTGTTCAATATTTACAGCTGAAGCTACCGCAATTCTTAAAGCTGTTCAATACTTAAAGCTAAACAAAGGAAAATATGTTATCTGTACTGACAGTTTATCCTGCTTTCAAGCTATAAAAAAACTGCAATAACTCCAATTACATCATTCGCGCCATCAGAGACATTTTTATGTGGGTTCCCAGCCACTGCGGTATAATTGGAAACATGCTTGCTCACCATTTTTCGTTAAGGGCGATATCTACCGGCTCATCGCTCAACTGAGAAGCACCAATTTAGCTGTTGATTGGGTAAATTATAATCACCTTTACTCAAGAATTAACCCAAATCGCACGAAACCTAACTTTCCGACCTCTCTGCCAGTCAATCTCATCACTCCGTACGTCAGACTCCGCATTGGACACACTATCATTACCAATGCACACCTACTGGACGGTAGTCACATCAGCCAATGTCCCTTTTGTG
>NW_017535897.1:420713-423897 GCF_001853355.1 Bactrocera latifrons | reverse complement strand
AAGAATATAGAAGGAACTAACAGAAACATTACCGCGGATAATTGGTTTTCATCAATTCAATTAGTACAGATATTAAAGGAACGAGGACTTACTTATTTGGGTACTCTGAGACGGAATAAAAGGAAAATTCCGTTCGAATTTTTACCAAACAAAAACCGGCCTGTTGAAAGTTCTATTTATGGATTTACAAAAGATATGACACTTCTATCTTATGTGTCCAGGGTAAATCGCTCAGTTATTTTAATATCTTCGATGCATCATCATCCTGCAGATGATCCAATTACCAGTAAGCCAGAAATTATTGCCGATTATAATAACACAAAAGGAGGAGTGGATGAGCTCGACAAAAAATGTTCTATTTACTCATGCCGAACACGACGTTGGCCTTTAGCAGTATTCTACAGATTAATTGATATAAGTGCAGTTAATGCATACATTTTGTATCAATCTTCGCGTAACTACAGTGAGATTTCAAAAGCTAACTTCTTAAAAACTATTGCTAGAAATCTAGTTGTGCCACATTTACAAAGAAGAGAACACAATAAGAGAATATCTCGTTCTTTACATGATATTATCCACTCGATATTGGGTTGTGATTCTCTTCCAGAGCCTGTTGTGGAGAAAGCGGTTACTTCACAGTCAAGCAAATTATGTTACATATGTCCTAATAAATAACACATCACATACATGCTTAGAATGTAAAAAACCCATGTGTATGGCTTGTAGCAAACGCTTGTGTATTAATTGTACGAATACGGAATATGATGAGTAATATTTAAGTTAACCAAATACTGACTATTATTTTCTAAACTATGACAGTCATAAGAATGTTCCTTTTTTATATCTATTAATTTATACGTATCTGCCCACAGCGCTATCTCCTACGCCTTAAAGAAAAGTGATGATGTCCATGTTCCAAGTCAACTAAACCCAATATTCAGGCTGGCGCCTGGACGACTTAGGAGAACCAATAAACTGGACCGAAATGGTTGAGTACAGAGTAGAAAAAGGAGAACCTTTAAAATTGTTTTTAAGAATAAACATACAGACAAAAATTATAGATCCTTGACTCTAAAACGCCCTGTTGTCAGTTTATTGATGGGAGAGATTTCAAAATTAAACACGACTCCTCCTAAAATACCCCAAAATAAATACCAAGATTTAGTATCGCTTAATACTGGAGATACGCCATTAATCAAGTACATACAAATTTTTATAAATCAATTCCTCATTAATTACAAATATTTTTTTCATTACATTTCTGTATTTTTGTATTTCATATCTATAGTCCAATAAAGATTTAAAAAAATTCAATTCAACTGTCTATCTGCAACTAGACAAAAAAAGTGCCACAAAGGTAACGTATCTGCATTGCAATCAAAAAATCGCATTAAAATCCAAATAATACCATTTTGCCATAATAATATTGAAGAGCAGACGTGAGAGCACATAATAAGAAAGACTGAAAATATTATGCATACCTTTCGACAGGGACAATGGAATAAAGTTTCAAAAATATTAAAACTGCTCTCCTATAGAATTTTGTAAATGTCAGTTCCGTTAGTTGGTCATGCGAGCGACGATATGTACGTACTCGATGGAATTTCCATTGTTTACGCATCGAAAATTTTTAACATGCGCACATTTTTAAAGCTGATACATTTTTTGCCACACATGATTAAATTCACTCCAGTAGGAAATTGATGTTGTTTGCTGTACTTATAGATTTATCCAAAGATTTACTCGTAGATTTACTTATAGTTTACCCAAAGTTTCATGTGTGGAATACAATGCTCGCGACAGACTGCAACCGACATCTGTCAAATATTAAAATACACACGTTCTTATGAACGGACCTAGTTTGACAGCTGCACGGCTACACGACTGCAGGCCGACAGTTGTCGTTCTCGCTAACTTCAATTTGATCCTATATTTGCCAACGACAGTGGGACGACAGTAGAGTTGACAGTAGAATGGAAGATAGAGAGATGAGGAAGAGTGGTGATGCCACTAATGTGGAAAATGTAAAATTATTCACAGCTCTAACAAACTTGACGTTATTTTACAAATAAAAGCATAAAATAGCTCTGTTACATCATTTGTAATAACAATTGATAATTTGAAACGAATAAATTTACCTATTTACTTATTTTTTTCATAAAAAATTTCACTTTGAACAAAGTATTAAAATTTCATTGAAGTGCAAGTGAACTGAATTGATTTGATTGTGTTTTTGGCACGACTGTTTGTTCTGACTTTATAAAATGTTAAAATGATAGCTCAAAAGTACGAAATTGGGATGCAAACCGTTTATGACATTTTAAAAAACAAAAACAAGTTTTAAAGCTTTGCGCAGAGAGTGATGTGGTGGTAGGATTTCGTAACCGAAAAACTTTAAAAAATTAAAGTAAATTGAGCAAATTTATAATGGGAAGTGTTTGTCCGAGAGAGAAAATCGGTCTTACGGATTAAAGCAAAATCCTTCTGTTATTGAACAACTGCCCGGCACATTCACACGTTCAGGATATTAAGGCTAAGTTATCGTGGAATATTTCCCACAAAATTGTACGTTCTTGATCCAACCTATTGATTAGGGTGTATTATGGAGCTTTAAATGCCATTATCGTAAAACTACGAGGCGAGTTCAAAAAGTATCGCGAATTTTGTGTTTTTTCAAAAATTATTTATTTATTTATTTATTTATAAATGTGAAAAAAAATAATACAATTATTTTATTTACACGAAAAAAGGAGCACTGGCTGCCAGGACTTTCGGCTCGCTGGTGAATCTAAGGCTAGGTGACTAAAATTAAGTTCTATTGTCCAYGCTTTATATATTTAAAATCTTCATAAAATCTATATACATGCTTAAGTAAAACAAAAGCAAAGTTCTTATCTAAGCTAGGTAGGATGTCATATTAAATGTTTTAGACCGCATTTATCCAGCCCTAAACTTAGGCGGACAAACGATTTAACATCGTTACATCGACAGTTTGGTGGATAGGTTGGTTTGCTCCTATCTGGGTTATTTAAAGTGTATTGGTGCTGGATGTGTCTCCAACTCTCCATTAGCGATTTAAGTTGGTGTTGGTGTGCCATCTTATATATGTAAGTCTTTATTCTCAAGAAAGTCAAGCGTAACGAGCGGTTCACTAGCCGCTAGTTTAGCGCGTTTATCTGCCAGT
>NW_017535897.1:414788-416203 GCF_001853355.1 Bactrocera latifrons | reverse complement strand
TGCCCGCAGCAAGGTTAGTTTCCTGAAGGGAAATAAAACTTGGAGCGTATTCTTTAATTAGTATATCCAATTCGTGAAAGTTGTTGTAGTATCCGTGTATATTCCACTGTAGGATATTAAACATTGTTGCTAGAAGAGGTTGCTAAGAAGGTGTTTATATGCTATGTTGAGAGTGGTGAATACTTAGTGATCGTCTACTGACATGATCAGAGCATCGTTGATCGTATCAGTTGTCTCTGTTGAGAATTCAGGTGAACCTGCGTTATATTGATAGGAGTTGGATTGAGCGATAATGTTGGCGAGAGCTGATTCGAGGTTTAGTTGTGTGTGTGTGAAAGACTGTGGAACAGGAGTAAAAGAGGAGGCTGAGTTATTGCTGACTTGTTGATTGCTGATGTTTTGAGGTGAGTTTTCCGGTGGTGAGTTGTTAGAAGAAAGATCGTGTGAAGTCGTAATGGGTGATTTGTTGACTAAAGAATGTGTAGGTAGGTAGGTAGGTCAAGAGAATTGGAGGTTGACAACTACGGCGAAAGAAGTGTTCAATATTGTTGGCGATTGTGCTTTGTAGAGTTTAATTGCTTCTCTCATGGAGCATTTATTTTGACATTTTATTTTTAGTATCTCCTTCGTTTGCACATATTTTGGGCAAGGGTTGGCAGAGGATTGGTGATCCCCTGAGCAGTTTGCACATAGTGTGCGCGTGAAAGGTAAAGAATGAATAGGAAGACTGCAAGAAGCACACACGGGAGGTTTATTGCATCGTTTCGCGGTATGCCCAAGGAGTTGGCAAGATTTGCATCGCATTGGGTTGGGGTAATAGGGTTTTACTTTTGCACTTCTCCAWGATACTTCTACCTTTTCAGGTAACTCAAAAAGATCAAAGGTAAGTAAAACTACACCCGTGGGTTGGGGTGGTGGTACTCCCTCCGTCCGCCTAGTACATTTGTAAACATCGACCTTGTCTTCTCATGTTTTCTATTATCTCCTTCTCGCTGACATTGTTGAGACAGGGAGCAAAGATTGTACCTTTCACGCTATTGAGGTTGTTATGTTATTTCGCTTCAATTTCACACACACCAGGAAGTTTTTTGGCTGAAATGAACTTTTGGGCAATTTGGTTATTTTTTACCAGCAGCAGAAGATTACCAGCACCCAACTCAGAAATTGAGATGATTTCTTTGCTAATAGCTTCTACGGCTTTGTGGACAGCGAAGAAAGAATACTTCGAAATTGGCTTGTTTGAGTCTACTAATGCGAATATATTGCACTAATGAGAATATATTTCGGGTTTTCTTTCTTGGCCTGCGGCAGGTCAGGAAAGTTGAGGGGGGAGTAGGTGGGTTTCTTTCTTTTTGGCTGGGATCCAGGAGCAAGCAATGCAAACCTGTTATCCCCAAGGTTGGGCGGCCCGGGGG
>NW_017535897.1:412588-413663 GCF_001853355.1 Bactrocera latifrons | reverse complement strand
GGAATGCATCCATGTACTTAATTTCGTTTTTCACACAAAATTTGATACAGGTTCTTTGATCCATTTTTTTGAATAGGCAAAAATCGAAGACGATCCAAAACACGTGCAAGCAAAGCAGCTGTCAACAATTAAATGAACATTCAAAATGGTCGAGCTTATCGGCATAAGTGAGAGACATGAGTACCAACATAACGCCACAAAAAATTCGAAATTCGAATTTCCCGCGAAAATTCATATTAGCGATAATTTTTGAACACACCTCGTCTAGTAAAAAAACTAGTCTCGTGAAATTATAAAAAAGATTTTCAGAAATAATTTAATATAAAAAAGCCTTGTGGTCTATTGATAATGCTTGGGACGCTGTTACTTCTGAAGTTTTGAAAAACGCTTGGAATCATTGCCGAATTTTCTGGATGGCCCTGGTTGTCCCGGAAATAGAGAGCAGGATAAAATTCAAGTTTATCGCATGCAAAAAAAAATTGTAAAAGAAAATTATAAGTTGAAAAATATTAAACAAACAACATTCAATGAATTGCCTGATAAAAGGGTTACCTTGATAGGGTAAATAATGCAGTCAATACTGCATTCATTATATTTAATAGAATTAAACTATTTCTAAAAGTATCGAAAACTTTGTGCATCATACACCAAAATATATTTATTATTTATAGTGTGCTAGTTAATCAACCYAAACCCACTAAAATAAACCCATATCCCATTCATCTCTAGTAGACACATATGTGATGTAAGTCGACACCACATTTATCCATAGGATCAAGCCAACCGCCTATCATAACAAGTAGAATTAACATAAACAAAGAATATTAAAATCAACAATAGCCAATTTGCAAAGTTATCATAAAATCTATTGGAATACAATTACAAGAAGAACTTGATCACGCAACAAGAAATGYCACAGCCATCCTTTTTGCATGATCAGCATTATAATACTATAAGAACTAAAATTAAGAGATAAATAAGTTAGTTATAAGTTATAAGCGAGTATGGTGAGTTATAAGTGAGCCAGTGTTAAGCTAGCATTTAGAGTACGGTAGTTTTTAAAAAAACAATTAAA
>NW_017535897.1:410087-411332 GCF_001853355.1 Bactrocera latifrons | reverse complement strand
TTTGAGTGAATGTATCATATTTATATTAGTGAAACAGGATAAAATTATAGAAAAACTTAGCAAAATGAGTATAGCAAGCAATACCACAGGAATGCTCACAGCAGAAATTATTTCAGAATTAATAAAAAGGAATACAGTTGCGTTACAGAATGAGATAGAACTTTTGAAAAATCAAATAACTCAATTAACGAYGAGAGATAATATAACAGAATACACAGTACAGATTATTGACGCAAATGTTAGATGTGACGAATCATTAGAAGTAATAAAATCCATACCAGAGTTTGCAGGAAGACCTGAAGCATACGTTGGTTGGCGAGAAGCCGCCCATAACTCAATGTTTTTGTATAACCGTGTTAGCAAAAGATACTTTGCCGTACTAACGATATTAAGAAACAAAATAATACAATATGCAAATGACGTTCTTACAAATCACGGAACGGTCCTCAATTTCGACGCGATGATAAGTCGCTTGGATTTCGCCTATGCCGATAATAACCAACAATATGCACAAAGATATAACCAAGGATACCAGAACAAAAATAACTAACAATACGTACAAAGATTTAATCAAGGATACCAAACAAACCAACCTGAACCAATGGACGTGGATTCCACAAACTCAAACTCAACACGAACAAACGTACGCCAAACGGAATTTTGAAGAACATAAAAGAACACCACAACCTCCATCTAAAATTCAACGCATAAATAATATTCAAGAACAAGCTTTTTTAGGCTGAAGACAGGACTCCCATACATTTATAGGTACTGCGGAGTAACAAGAAGAAAATTAAAAGTCCTAATTAACACAGGAGCCACTTGTTGCTATTGCAAATAAAACACTTTTTTATATAGAGATAAATTAGATATAATTAAAAGAGTAAAAACAATTAATGGATTCACCACTATTGAAGATAGTTTGTGATGTAAATATCTTCAATACGATACAGAGATTTTATGTAATAGATTAATATTTTGAATAAAGCAGGAGTTGTAATAGATTTAAAGAATGAAATATTAAAATATAATAACAAAACATAAGAAATGTATATTGAAAATAATAATGGAAATTTTAATACTACCTTGGGAAGCTCAAATGCTCCTAAGGCGCCCGCTGATGAATTATGCCAGCAATTATATAATTTAAGTACTATTCTGGGACAAAAATATCCTAGAAAGCCAGCGAAGAATAATACCGCTTATAATAATTTAAAGAATGAAAATTTTGAAATTTGAAAACAG
>NW_017535897.1:406309-408502 GCF_001853355.1 Bactrocera latifrons | reverse complement strand
TCAAAGAGTGCCAATCGGTGAAGCTCCTATACCAGAAAGAGAAGGAGAACAAATTCATATAGACATATTTTTTGTACAGAAATTAAAATTCTTAACAGCAACTTCAAAGCTTTCCCGAGACAAAACACATTACCTGTGATAATGAACCAGGTTGCTCTTCAATTCAATTCAAATCTTTAATGCAGAGAATGAACATCGAAGTTTATTATTGCACCCCGAAACATAGTACCACAAATGTTGAAAGAGTACATTCAATCCTAAGAGAATTTAATTAGCGATTTAGAAAGTATCTACGGGGTTGCACAACAATACAATAAATCAATCCATTCCGTAACTGATAAAAAACCTATAGATATACATATATCTTAATAAAATCACACACAATGAAATACCATTAAAGCTAAGCAACGCACAGGGAAAAATGATAGAMAGAAATAATAAGAATAGAATAATAAAAACATATAAAAATAATGACGTTATATATGAAAAAATAATAGGAGAAAGAAATAAATTACAACCAAAATACAAAAAACAAAGGGTAAAAGAAGATTTAGGTAATACTGTAAAAATATATAACAAGTCAAGAATAGTTCATAAAGATAATATAAAATTATAAAATTAATTCCAGAAAATGATTCTTACATCAATAATTATCCTTTTGATACCATTCACTCAATGCGAAATTACTGACTACACGAGAGACGATTATGTCCTAATAGAAATTGGACCAGCCGCGACTTACACTGACTGGGGAGACATATTTCACATAACAAATTTGCATATTATAAAGAAATTCTATATGACACAAAAACAAAACTAATTAAGGAATCACATAGCTCAAACTTTGTAAAAATCAAGATTAGTGGTACGGGAAACACAGTTTATTATAATAAATTCAACACGGACTTAGAAATGGACCGAATAGAACGACTGATGTCACAATTAGAAAATACGACGGGGAGAAGATCGAAAAGAGGTATAAATGAACTCGGTACAATATGGAAATATATTTCGGGAACACCAGACCATGACGATATTCTACGAATAAACGCGAAATTATCTGAACTCATAGAAAATAACAATAGACAGTTTACTACAAATTCCAAATTATTTGAAGTAGTTACACAACTAATAAATATTGTCAGTAAAATAGAGAATAGTTCAACCTTAATTAACATAATGCAACACAGAAATAAATTAATACTAACAGATCTAGAAAATATTCTCCAAACTATTGTATTAGGAAAAGTCGGAATTCTTAACCCAACAATATTGAATATAAAAGAAATTAAAGATATTGTAAGTCGTGAACACAATAATTTTTCAATCACAGATGTAATTGACACATCTAAATTTAAAATAGTACAGAATAATGAAATAATTGTAATATATATTAAATACCCTGTAATTAAAGATATATGTATACTATATGAAGCTAAATCTATAAGTCAAAATGATGGAAAATTAGTAATAGAAAATGAAATAATTAAATGTAAAAACGCATGCTCTAACATTAAAACATGTAAAATAGAATTAAGTGCTTGCTTTTCTAAAATTTTAAATAATCAAAAAGGAGAATGTTTTAAAATTAAATAAAACAAACAATTAGAAATTATTAAAGATGGCATAATCTTAATATCAGGAAAACACACAGTTTATAACATCTACCTCGATGGTAGATATTTAGTAAGCTTCAATAACACCATAGTAATTGACAACAAAATTTATGAAAATCCAAGTAGCATAATTTGAAACTATATTAAATCAAATCAGCCTAGTCGGTTTGATGTCCTCGAATATCTTGAATCAGAAAATATAGATTTAAAATTTAAAAATACAAACCTTTTAAATATGGGACAAGAAGAAATTATTATTAATTATTGCTTTGATTTATGTAATTATCAAAATCCGGCAAAAAATTAAAAAATATAAAAAAAGGAAAATTGAAGAAGCTAATGCCAATATGCTAGAATCTATCACAAAATTAATGAATTAACATCCTAAGCCGAAACGAGGACGTTTCTTTTTTTTAACAAGGGGGGTAGTTAATGCAACCCAAACCCACTAAAATAAACCCCTATCCCATTCATCTCTAGTAGACACATATGTGATGTAAGTCGACACCACATTCATCCATAGGATCAAGCCAACCGCCTATCATAACAAATAGAATTAACATAAACAAAGAATATT
>NW_017535897.1:401524-404809 GCF_001853355.1 Bactrocera latifrons | reverse complement strand
TTGCATCTAATTACCAATGTTTCTTTATTTCAGTTTATCTAGTTACTTAGCCTAAGTCTTAAAACTAACGGGATAGAACAGTTGGAATGGAAGTATACAAGTATGTACAAAAAGAGGTGAGCAATTTGTTTTGTTAACTTCTAGTAATAGATTAAGGTAAGTATATTTAACATTATTAGGGTAAGTACAATGAAAGGAAAACTTTGTAATTCAAATATGAAATGCATTTCAGAAAAGTAATTAATTTTAATTTCATTTTAGGATGAACATATACATATACATAAGTGGCTTGACGCAACATCGGCCACCTTGACAGGATCAGGATCCTTCAACATCCATGGGCAGTAATGCGAGTTTGTGAACTGGGCGCTTAATGGTGCCCGCCTTGGTTGCCACGTCTGCCACTCGTACCTTGCCGCCTTGGCCTTCGAAGGTTGCAACCGATTAGAAGGTGCGCTGCAGTTAGTGCTTCTCCGTCTTTGGGGTCCTATCCCAACGGTGCTAGTGGACGAGAATTCAAGATGTCCTCCACTTCGGCCAGTAGTGTTGAGAGCTCCTCCGTAGTGAGCAGAGAGTTGCTGAGTGCGCGAACGATCAGATTCTTGGCGGACTTCACGGCCGCCTCCCATAATCCGCCGAAGTGCGGCGCCCTGGGTGGTATAAAGCCGAAGCTGAATCCTTCTTCGGCTGCGAACCCTCGGCGACTAATGAACGTTTTAAGGGCGAAAATAAAAGAATTAGTAGACAAGTCCGATACTAGTTCTAAATGTACTGTTTTTGAAGTGAAGCAAACGAAAACTATATACGTTTTTACGGGTGGTCGACCACGTATTTTTAACGTTGTATGTATGGGACCACAAAAATCTACGCCACGTATCAGAAAGGGTCGTAACGCTCGAAGTCTTTCAACTGGCAAATTTCCCATTATTTAGGTTTGCAACATCGGCTTGTATTGAAAGCAGTGTATATAGTTTCTTACGGTTCTACTGCAAGCTTCCCTGGCATTAATTAGCCATATGCGTTCTCGAAGAAGCGTAACCAACACTTTTGCCCCAGCGTGGTGATTTCGGAAGTGCAGGAACCGTAAATACGTTATAACGAAGTGCGAACTTTTATTTAATAAAAGCGGAAATTTGGCATCGTATGGGAAAGGTGCATTTAATAAGCGACCTCCTACTCGGATTAATTTAAAGAAAAGCGACATATCCGAGTACCCATGAAAGAATGGGTTGAGTTTTTGCAAGTTGGCGGGTAGCGTCGTGCCTTTCGTCAGGATTTCGCTCGCAAACTCAGAATGTTGAATCACCTGGACAATTTTCAAGAAACTCAAGTTTAATTCATCTGCAGTCTCTTCCCACAGTAGGCATTTTTGGTCGTCTGATCCATCGTAATAAATATGCGACCACACAAAGCAACTTTTGATGAGAAGAGAATTTTTCAATCAGCTCCATTATATTGTTATCTTTCACATTTACATTTTCACATTTAAGGCTTCGTTTTCTGGGGAGAGCTGGAAGTGAGAGTTAATTGGCCATAAAGCGGGGTCTTCTAGGAGGAACTGTGGACCGCCAAATCATATAGAATTGTTAAATTCGTCCACGTTACAACCCCGAAACACTTGATCCGCAGGATTTTGTTTTGTTGGCACATGTCGCCAATGTACATTGTCAGTCAATTCTTGGATTTCGGACACTCTATTTGCGAAAAAGATTTGTAATGAAGATGGATGCGTTTTTACCCAGTGCAATACAATTTCAGAGTCTGTCCAAAATGTAATTTTGTCGAATCGTCGACTCAACATTGGTGCAACTCGTGACCATAATTTGGCAAGAAGATGTGCTGCCGAGAGCAATAGACGCGGAAGAGACTTGGTCATCAGCGGAGCTACTCTAGACTTTGCAGTAAGCAGCATACATTTGACACCACTAGCAGATTGGCTTTGTATGTATATGCAGCATCCGTACGCTCTTATTGAAGCGTCGGAGAAGCCATGGATTTGGCATGTAGCAGTCGACTAGAGGTTTACATACCGAGGAATGCTAATTGACGAGAGCTGCAGTAGGTTGGCTTTGAAATTCTGCCAGCTAGTGTTGAGGCGCAATAGAATCGACTCATCCCAATCTAGTTTTTGAATCCAAAGCTCTTGCAATAAAATTTTTGCTTTGGTAACTAGTGGAACTAATAATCCAAGAGGATCGAAAAGGCGAGCGGAGACTGACAATATGTTCCGTTTAGTGGCTCGCACATCATTAAAGTTGGCATCCAAAACAAATCGAAAGAAATCCTCTTTCGGCAACCAATGGATTCCTAGAGTTTTAGTTGAATTTTTGTCATTGAAACTTAATGACTTTTCAGTGCAATCACTGTCGAAAATTTAGGGTGGTTTGAAAACCACTTCGTTAACGTGAATCCTGCCGAGTTTAATATTTTAATTACTTCACTTCTTATAAGATCTAGAGACTTAAAATTTTCAGATCCTGTCAATAAGTCATCGACATAAAAGTCTCTTTTAATGGCCAATGAACCGAGTGGGTATTTAGTGGTATTAGCATCGCTGAGCATTTGTAAACACCGAGAAATGGTGCAGGCGCAGTGCCGTAAGTGAGAGTAAATTTTAATATGCTCTGAGGGATGCTCTCTCCACACAATAAGCATACAATTTCTGTCTTCTTCGTGCAATATTATTTGGCGGTACATTTTAGTAATGTCTGCCGTTAAAGCGTACTTGTGTAAACGAAAACGAAGAAGAGTACAATTCTTCTTGGTTGGTTGGGCCTACCATCAAAACTTCATTCAATGAAATTTGAGATGAAGTACGACTCGAAGCGTCAAAAACAACACGTAATTTGGTTGTTGCGCTTTCGGGTCTTAAAACTCATTGATGCGGAATGAAATAGTGTGGCTCACTCGGGATCTTATTGTTTGTTGGGCTCATKTGACCCAGCGCTCTGTATTCATTCATAAAGTCCAGATACATTTTACGAAGTTCTGGATCTTTCAACGTTCTTCTCTCCAGGGCCTGAAACCGCCGAACTGCGGTTTCATAGGAGTGACCGAGTAATTTACGGTCAGCCTTAAATGGCATTCTGACCTGAAGCCGTCCTGAAGGCAATACTTGAGTTGTTTTCGCGAAAAATTTTTCACACACTTTTTGCTCTTGTGTGAATTTGATGCCTTTTGTTTCTGAAGGTAATTCTTCTAAAGCCCAAAACTTTGGACAACCGAATTAATTGACGTTAAGTCATCTTCAGATTGGCATAATGTGCTAGTTGCAGAAGGAGGAGG
>NW_017535897.1:391815-401069 GCF_001853355.1 Bactrocera latifrons | reverse complement strand
CCAGTAACGCTCTCGCAGGCAGGTATTCACCATAACTGGTCCTCACTTGAATAACAGCTGTCGCCAACATTACCCGATCCGGCATACTCGCTGTATGCATGGCATGTGTGGTTGATGGTTGCGGATGAGATGCAGCGGGGAAGGAARCCGGGTACTGGTATAACAATGTGTGATGCGATCGATTGCATACACGACATCGATCCGCTCTACACTTGGACAAAGTATGCCCCTTACGCAAGCAATTTATGCATAAGGGCACCGATTTCACAAACTCGAACCTCTGTTGTTCCGGAAGCGCCTTAAAAGTGGGGCAGGCAGCTAAAGGATGTTCCTTTGACTTGCATTTTTGACAAGTTGGCTGCTTTGCATCTGCAGCACCTAAAGCTAATTTTGTACTGTCCATGTGTGGCTGCTTCATATGGCTCATGCTGGTTGTGGCTCCGGATTTCGTCCTCAAACAAGATGCTCCTTCCGCTGCTAACTGCTGAAACCTTCTATTTAAGGTTGCTTCGCAATTCTTCCATAATGGTAAGTGATCGTAGTCCAGTTGCCCTTCCCACTTGGATCGGGTGGCAGAGTCAATCTCTGTCATAACTATGTATTATAATGGCGTTTGTTATTTGCTTCTCATCGCCCAGAGATAGCAAAGAGTCGTAAACAGCAGACACTTCATCGATCATCGCTCGTAATGAAGGTGCTGATGGCTTTGGAATAGTTGGCAGCTCAAAAAGTTTAGATATCGTGTTGAAAAATATCAAACATTTATTATCATAAACTTTTTTGAGACTTGCCAACGCTTTCGGGTAATTTTCATCCGACATCTGAAACGCTTTAAGAGTTCCCAGAGCCTCTCCCGATAGACAATTTACCAAATGGTTAAATTTCTCAATATCTGGGATCATTATGAACCAAGCTCTCAAACAAACTCATAAGATTTTTAAATTCTGAATATTCTCCCTTGAATTTCGGCAAACTCATTTTAGGGAGCCTTGAACTGTGAGAAGCTTCGAAAGATGTTTCGGCAATTGACGTTCTACTTTTGGCAAAAATATTTTTAATTATTCCAATTCAATTGGATCTAATGACATGGTTTTTCTAAAAGGCCCGTCTTTATTCGCAAAATACTATTTTTCGCCACCGTCCTTTGACGTTTTAATGACTTTAAGTCGATCAACTCCTTACTTGGAGAGAGGTTGGCGATAGTTGGCTTTGGCTGGCTCATTTTTGCTTGTTTAAATTAAATTACCGAAAAAACACCTTCAAAGGTTGTCATCAGGTGTATTAAGAATCGATAACGAAAACGAAAAAATATATAAAGAGAAAAATAATATCGATTCCCAAGTATACGAAAGCCAAACCGATGAGTAATGCAAAATGAGCAATAGAAAATTTAACGCGAAAAAATATTGTCCAAGAATTAAATTTGCGAAAGCACGAGTTAATATGCGAAAGAACTGACCGAATTAAAATTTTAAAAGTATGCGAGTTACAAAAATGTCGCATCTTAATGTAGGCAAATCCGCAATCCCAATATCCCTACACATTCACTTCAATATGTAATATGTATGTATATATACAAGTATGTATAACCAAATGTAATATATGTATGTATAAATAAGCGTATAATGTGAGAGCCAAAAACTGAAAGTGGTCGTTAGTAATTTTATTAGTATTATTTTTTGTTTGCACCACTTTCCATAATTCGCACTCGTTACCTGGTGCGTCGGCTGTTTGCAGGCGTTCACGTCCCTTAGGCACAGGATGCAGCGGCAGCTCATTCCCACGACGACTTAAACAGCAGCGGATTGATTGCAGCAGCAAATTGACGGCAGCAACGACGTGATGGCAGCAGCGGATTGACGGCAGCAGCGACGAGATGGCAGCAGCGGAATTATAAGAGGAGCGGCTTGGCACCAGCAGAGGAGTGATGACAGCAGCGGCGATACCAACAGCGACGGGGTGGCAGCAGCGGTTTTAAGCACAACGGTTTTAAGCTTATCGGTTTTTCCACTATATGGCACTTTAAACAGTTTATAAAACTGTTTTTTTTTAACTGTAATTTAATTATTATTATTACTTTTTTAGGGCAAAAACGTTTTAGTTTTTATTTGCGCCCACCACTGTACAGCATAAATAATTCACCTCGCACAGTACTTATCAAGTACCAGCTTATATTTTATTTCTTAGTTTGGTGAATTTCTCACTTTTTACACTATGTCTACGTATTCGCATACACTCCACAATACTTCCCTTTTCTTCTTTTTTGATTTTTACAGAGGTAAGTAGGCGGGTAAGTATTTCAGCACTGCACTTTACACTATACATATGTATGTTATTTTTTACAGATTTCCACTCGTCACGTATGTATATTTGTATTTATTCTTTTTGACAGGTTTCACTGCACGCAATTCGTATATCTCTATATGTACTTGCATATATATATGTATAGTTGGATTTTTAATCCTTTTGATTATATATTTTAGTTTTTGGGGTTTTCACCTTCACTGAACCGTGAACACCGAGACTCCGAAAACCGAACCCCGAAAAGGGTACACTTGGCAATTGGTTGCGAAAAAGAAATCTTTGTAGTAATTATTTCACTGAGTGTAAATTTTGATAATTTTTTTTTTTTTTTATTTAAACACGCATTTGTCCCTACTCGGGCGCCATGAAATTTCTCAAGCGTTTTTGTGAGAATTAGAATTGTTCCGGCGTGTTCAATATTTTTTAAAATGTTCACTTGATGAAACTTTACCAATTGCCCGTGCCGGACACTTGATTTGCGGAAACTTGCGACGGCGAGATTAGCGAGAAAGGAAAGCGTGTGCGGATTCGATTGCATCTAATTACCAATGTTTCTTTATTTCAGTTTATCTAGTTACTTAGCCTAAGTCTTAAAACTAACGGGATAGAACAGTTGGAATGGAAGTACAAAAGTATGTACAAAAAGAGGTGAGCAATTTGTTTTGTTAACTTCTAGTAATAGATTAATGTGTGTATATAATATTATTAGGGTAAGTACAATGAAAGGAAAACTTTATAATTCAAATATAAAATGCATTTCAGAAAAGTAATTAATTTTAATTTCATTTTAGGATGGACATATATGTACATATACATAAGTCGCTTGACGCAACATCCATATTAATCAATTGTTTAATTAATTTTTCAATTCTAAAATTCTCAAGTTTTCTTCTTCAATTTACTACCACTAGGTTTACCCCCATTTATTGGGTTCCTATCTAAATACGAGTAAAGAGTTGTAGTAATAAGTAAGTCCTAACTTTAAGTTATCTAATTATACTTATATATAAAGGAGTAAACCATTGACGGGTTAATTTAAATATAAAAGAGTAAACCATTGAAGGATTAATGTAGATATATCCCGTTAACTTAAGATTCGTTTCAGTTATTGTTGATTCTCTTTTAAAGTTCATTTGTATTCATTTAAACACATTCTTGGTTGTCATTGTGTTGACACGTATATTCATGTTTCACAAGTTCATGTGTCCATTTGCAAAGATATATACATAAGTAAATACATAGCATGTAACCAGAGAAAATGAATGTATGTTAGAATGAGCATATGGAACCGGCCTCGGTGAAAAAGACTAAGGCAGTACAGTTTGAGAAATAAAAGTGAAAGGACTTGGCATCCTAAAATCTCAGAAGTGGAATTTGCCCAACAACAAAAAAAATTTATTTGTACAACTTTGAAAAAAAAAAACAAAGAAGCGACACAATTTATGAAAACAAAAAGTGCGTGTACAATTTAAAGATTAAAAAAAATATATATATATAAACAATTTTAAGATGGATAATGTTGCAGACCATACAGTTGCACAATTGCGTACTTGGCTGCGACGTCTTGAATTACCATCGAGTGGTAATAAAAGTACTTTAGTGTTGCGGTTGACAGAGGTTCCTGCAAGTGAACGTGGCGAGTGTCCAAGTGGTGCAGAAGTTGACGAAATTTTGCTCCCAATATTTTAAGATCAACAGACTGTACTAGATACGGACGACATTGCTGCTGCGCAGATGGAAAATGGTAGCACCATACAACAAGTCGATGAGCAGCCAGTGAAAATCGTAGCAGACGCAAGTCCGACAGAGGTTGAATTACTGAAGCGAGAGACAAGTTTATTGAAACGTGAAAAAGATTTGCTGGAGCGGGAGAATGCAATGCTACAGCGAATGATGATTGGTGGTGAAACATTGATTGCCACCCGCAATTGAATCAAGCAACAATTTCACTTGACCTGATAAAAAATCTGATACCCGAGCATGAAGGCGGCGTTAATTTAAATTTGTGGACGGCACAGTTCAAAAGCGTCGCCAGTGCCTACACTATAAATGAAGGCGAGTCGCGCATTATATTTCTTAACAAACTGAAAGGCAAAGCACAACAATGGTTATATGGCAACCCCGATTTCGCAACTCAACAAGTAGATGAGCTCATTAGTCAAATGAATCAAGTGTTTGGCTCAGGTGAAAACAGAATGGTGCTGCGGCGAAAATTTGAGACCAGGAAGTGGAAGTCGGGCGAGCGGTTTATCGAATATTTCAACGATAAGGTGGTATTGGCAAACCAACTACAGCTGGGAGAAAAGGAGTTTTTCGAATACATAATCGACGGCATACCTGATTATCGGCTACGCTACCAAGCGTATATGCGGTGCTACACAACAAAGGCACAATTACTCCAAGCATTTTCCAAAATTGAAACTGGGCCAAGACCGATTGCGCCGGCTCAGTCGCAGATTCAAGAAAAAAGATGTGATAACTGCAGCAGTCGCGGACACCTAGCAGCAGAATGCCGTAAACCAAAGCGAGAGATGGGTACGTGTTATGGGTGTGGCAGTCGAAATCGTCAAATAGCAACATGTCCAGAGAAGGAAACTGTTCTCGCAGTTATGGAATATGTAAGATTATTTCATTTTGTTATAAAAGATTATAAAAATATTTCATTTTCACTAGAATCTCTGATCGACTCAGGTAGCCCAATCAGCTTCATAAAATAATCTAGCGTTGCAGAGAATTTGAAATTATAGTTTTTATCAAATGTGAATACTTTTTATTTTTGTTTAAATAATACGAGAATTGTAACTTATGGAAATTTTTTGTGTTGTATTAGAATAAATAATGAATTATTTGAATTAAATTTTGTATTAGTTGATGATTGCACTATGCATTATGAGGCTGTATTGGGAAGAGATTTTTTGAGAATTTATAATTTTAAGTTATTCAGAGCTGAAAAATAAAAAATTCTTGTGATGTAGGTATGACGAAAAGTCGGCACGACATTAAAACCGAACTAAAGTATAAATGTAAAAAAGATAGTCACGATAACGAAGATATGTATTTAAACGACAAAAGCAATATGAAAGAAAACTGTAAAATGGTAATTAAAGATTCAATCAAGTGACTAAAAATTGCAAGGAAGAAAATTTTGAGAAACAACTTTTATTGATAGCTAACGTTGTTAATGAAGAATTAAATGTCAAAATTGGCTCGAATATAAACTATAACGATATCGAAAAATTTAATGAAATTTTAAGTAAATATTATATAAAACCAAAGCGCGCAGCTGAACCTAAAATTAAAAGTGAAATGAAGTTGGTCGTTGACAATGTAAAGCCTTTCAACTGTCCTCCAAGACGTTTGTCCTATTCGGAAAAAAATGAATTACAAAAATTGTTGGATGAGTTTTTGGAAAAGAAAATAATTAGGCCGAGTGAGTCAGAATATGTATCACCAATTGTAGTAGTGCGTAAAAAGACAGGCGACATTAGAATGTGTGTTGACTATCGGTCACTTAATAAGGTCACAGCAAATAGAGTAGCAAATAAAAAGTTGTTCACAAAACTCGATCTAAAGAACGGATTTTTCCATGTATTTATGGAAGAAAATTCAATTAAATATACTTCGTTCATAACACCTTTAGGGCAATTCGAATTTTTGCGAATGCCATTTGGGTTAAAAAATGCACCATCTACATTTCAACGTTTTGTAAATAAGGTTTTTCTAGATATGGTGAAAGAAAATAAAGTGATAATATATTTAGATGACATAATGATAGCTACAGAAACTGCGGAGGAACATTTAGGAATATTAGTAGAAGTTTTCAAAAGGTTGATCGAGAACACGTTGGAGTTACGAATTGATAAGTGTGAATTTTTGCTGCAAGAAGTAAAATATTTAGGGTACACCATTTCACAGCTAGGGGTTAAAGCGAATGAAAAGGGTTTAGAGGCGATTAAAAATTTTCCCATTCCAACTAAAGTTCATTCTGTACAAAGTTTTTTGGGTTTGTGTTCCTATTTCAGACGATTTGTAAAGAATTTTTCGATTATTGCTAAGCTGTTGTATGATTTAACTCGTAAGGACAACAAATTTCAGTTTGGAGCTAAAGAGCTACAAAGTTTTGAAGAGCTCAAACAAAAGTTATTCGAAGCACCGATATTAGCGATTTATGTTCCCTTGGATGAAACAGAACTACATTGGGTTTGGTTCAATTCTGATGCAAAAGAAAGTAGACGGGAAAATGCATCCCATATTTTATTTTTCTAAAAGAACAAGTGAGACGGAAGCGAAATATCATAGCTTTGAATTAGAAACGTTATCCATAATATATACACTCAAACGATTTAGGGTCTACCTTCAAAGGTTAAAATTTAAAATAATTACTGATTGTAATTCATTAACTATGACACTCAATAAAAAAGAATTGAATCCTAGAATGGCGAGGTGGGCACTAGAAATTCAAAATTATGATTGCAGTTTAGAGCACAGATCAGGTACACGCATGCAACACGTTGACGCTTTAAGTCGCAGTAATGATATTTTACTGGTGGATTCCAATACTTTTGAAAAAAATTTAATCATATGTCGAGCAAAAGATGAGAAATTAAAGGAACTGCGAGGCATTTTGCAAAAATGTGAATATAATTTATACGAGCTGAGAATGGGGTTATATATCGAAAAGTAAATAATGGAAGGATCCTTTTTTGTGTTCCTGAAGCAATGGAAAGGCATGTACTATTTAAGTATCACGATGAAATGGGTCACATAGGTGTTCATAAAACAGTGGATCTTATTTCAACACATTATTGGTTTGCTAAGATGAGAGAAAAAGCAGCTAACCACATACAAAATTGCTTGAAATGTATAGTTTTTTCGTCGAAACATGGGAAAGAAGAGGGTTTCCTGCATAATATTCCCAAAAATGCGAATCCGTTTGAAATTATACATGTAGATCATTACGGTCCTGTAGATAGTTCGAGGCTAAAGAAGCACATTTTAGTAGTCATAGACGCCTGTACAAAATTTACTCGCTTATATACTACAAAAACAACTACTGCAAAGGAAGTGATTACTTCACTCAAAGATTACATTCGAGCGTATAGTAGACCAAAAGTACTAATTTCTGACAGGGGTAGTTGTTTCACGTCAAACGAGTTTACAAACTTTTTAGAAGAGGAAAACGTTCAACATATAAAGATAGCTACTTGATCTCCACAGGCTAATGGACAGGTAGAAAGAGTGAACCGGAGCCTAGGTCCGATGATAGCCAAACTGTGTGGCACAGAAAAAGGAATTTATTGGGATAATGTGATTGAAACAGTTGAATATGCGCTAAATAATAGCATTCATAGAACAATTAAAGAATACCCTAGAGTAATGCTGTTTGGTAGTACACCAGGAAAGGGTGTAGATCTGCTAGGAGAAAATTTAATAAATGATAAGGAAAATCAAATACAACAAAGTCACAACGAAATACGGTCATAAGCCAAAGAAAACGAAAAGCGGTTACAATCCTATAACGAGGACTATGTAAATAAAAAACGACGGACAGCGCACAAGTACAATCCAGGTGATTACGTTGTGATAAAAAAATTTTACTCAACGGCGGGAGTGTCTAGAAAGTTATTGCCAAAATTTAAGGGGCCGTATAAAATTTCAAAAATTTTACGTAACGACATATATGTATTGGAGGATGTTGAAGGTTTTCAACAGTCCAGAATCCCTTATAAGGGAGTTTGAGCTGTTGGAAATATAAGACCTTGGTTTGGGTTATACACTAAGACATAAATGCGATTGAGATCAGAAGATCTCATGGTCAGTTCGGCCGAATTGTAGTAATAAGTACTATGTGTATGATAATACATCCTAACTTTAAGTTATTCTAAGTATACTTATATATAAAGGAGGAAACCATTGACGGGTTAATTTAAATATAAAAGAGTAAACCATTGAAGGATTAATGTAGATATATCCCGTCAACTTAAGATTCGTTTCAGTTATTGTTGATTCTCTTTTAAAGTTCATTTGTATTCATTTAAACACATTCTTGGTTGTCATTGTGTTGACAYATRTAYTCATRTTTCACAAGTTCATGTGTCCATTTGCAAAGATATATACATAAGTAAATACATAGCATGTAAGCAGAGAAAATGAATGTATGTTAGAATGAGCATATGGAACCAGCTTCGGTGAAAAAGACTAAGGCAGTACAGTTTGAGAAATAAAAGTGAAAAGACTTGGCATCCTAAAGAGTCAATATGTATTAATAGCAATTATAACAGTTATATCACTAATCACTTTATTTTTTTTACCTGCGATTATATTTCGCAGCATTTATGATTAACTATTACGAAAATAACTGAACTATTGATATAACTATTAACAATATTTCTTTCAAAATAATATTAATTTTATCATTTATTTCTACCTTCAGTCTGAGCTTAGTTTCTATAATTTATCTATTCTTATAAATTATACAGTAAGGCTTTAAATTAACTAAAATAATAGCCTTCAAAGCTATAAATATGATTATAGTCTTTTAAGCCTTAATAAATTTATTACTCCTTTAGAATTGCAGTCTAATGTCATTATTAATTTATTAATTAAATATTAGTTAATTCTTTACTAATTATTAAAAATAATAAATTCTTATAAATAGATTTACAGTCTATCGGCTAAACTTCAGCCATTTAATCGCGACAATGGCTACTTTCATCAAATCATAAAGAAATGTGTAACCTATATTTTATCTTCGGAACCTGAACAGGGATAGTTGGAACATCTCTTAGAATTTTAGTTCGAGCAGAGCTAGGGCATCATGGAGCATTTTATGTTCGACCGTTAATCTTGTGGGGGGCTAAATAGTTACATTGCTATTTTTTTTTATGGGGTTGTGTTTAGTATCGCGCCGGTTAATTTTGGCTCACCGTACCTAAACGAGAGAACCAAAT
>NW_017535897.1:375034-391320 GCF_001853355.1 Bactrocera latifrons | reverse complement strand
AGGGGGGGTTTATTAAAAAGTTCGATCCTTCCTCTTTCCAATAAGGGGTCGGGAGGGGGGGGATAGCCCGACCCTGTTTTTCTCCATAAACGATACTTAACCGGCGCGATACTAAACATTCCCCTTTTTATGTTCACATTTGTATAACTTAAAATATATTTTCTAATGGTCCTTATACTATATTCCTCCTTAATGTTGGATTCAAGTGTATCAAAACAACGTAATAAGCAACTTCAGCAAGCCTATAAATTGTAGGCAGTACATTTGAAGACATCAAAAAAATTGCTTATAATATACATATGTATAAAGAAAATAAAATTGAACATAATAATTCCTATCGGCAGTTTCACGACGTCATGTGCGAGAACTTCAAATTATGTCTACAGCCTACAAAGAATATCTCGAATAAACCATTTACACGCCTACTTTTGGACTGTTGGCAAAGAGAATATGACAAACGCCCTTATCGGAATTTTCGCTTCAATCTTCTTGAATTTGAAAAACGCTTGCGTCGAAAATTCCATCCAGTCTATGATTTTTTGGTAATTGTTAGCTTTCTAAAAAGGAGAGCCCTCTGCACAGTGCGACTTACAGGAATTCATTTAATACCTAATGAACACGATGTACTGCAGAGTTTTATCGAAAGCCTCGTAACGGTTTGTCGTATTGAATTGCGTCTAATGCGGTTACCGACAAGATTTTTTGAGCTGTTGGGAGATAGAGCTGTACATATGAATGTCAAAGAATTAATTTTAGAAGGTTTGTTAAGGCAAATTCTTTATGATGTTTTTACATACATTTTACATATACATATATACGAAAAAAAGGTACAATTTTGACTGCTCCAGATATAGAGGCTCTTCATAAATTCATTATTGAATCGAAAATTTTTCGACATTTGAACGTTTCCAATTGCAGTGTCACCCAATATAACTTTCCTTTACTAGCTGACGCCATTCATAAATCCAATTCTATGCGAAGTTTCGTATGTAATCGGCTAATCGGCAAACGAATTACTTTGGACACCTTTAAGATTGCACATGTAGTATCCTCACTTATCTGGCAGAACAAGTTGAAAGAACTGGAAATGCAAAACTGTGAATTACATTCTCGCGATATGGAAGTAATAAGCGAGTACTTGGAAACGTCAAAGAGCTCAATGCGAAAACTAAATTTCGCTTACAATTGCATTGGATGTGATGGAACTGAATATCTTTTTCGTGCCATAGTCCTTGGCAATACTTTAACCCATTTAAATATTGGTGGTAATAAGTTGGGAACTAATGGAGGCCGGACGGTGGCTAAGTATCTTAGCTCTTGTTATTTGCTTATCTATCTTAACATTACATGGAATCAAATTTCTTCGGATGCTATGAATTTAATTTTAACAACAATTAAAAAACCTATTAAACTACATAGGATTGAAATTATTGGAAATCAATTTGATGGCAAATCCGCTAGCATTTTGCTGCGCCTGCTCGATGCGGGTGTTCTATCTCAAGAGGGAATCGATGTAGTACCTGTTTATGACGATAGTATAGCTGACTATCGTGTCACGCGATACGATTAAACATTGCGTATACATACATATATACAAATATGGGTGCATAAATTAAACATTTAATAATACCTAGTGAAATTGTAGTATAATAAATTTGTTTTGATTTTTTAACAAGATTTCTTAATCGGCCTGCCAATGGTTATTGGTTTTGCAATGTATTTTTCGCAGTATGTTGATTGGGTTAGACTAATTCGAAGAGGCCTCTTTAATGTACAAATACCAAATGCAGTAAAATCTTCTTTAATCTACTGAGGTCGAAAAGGTCATCAAACCCAAGATATAACGGTATTTGCAATTACTTTGGGAGGGACATGTCTAGTTCTAATGATTTTTAAGTAGTACACAATGGAGAGTGCGATAATAATGCGAAGAAAATAGTTCAAATATTGTAAAAATTTAGACACCGATACCATTTTTTAAGGCAACTTTCATAACTCTCAATAAAAATGATATATTTGATCAGAGTACATATACAGTTGAACTTCCCTAATTCGGATCACCGACAAAAAAAACTTCGGTTAAAGAGAATTCGAGTTATGGAAATTTTCTTTTAAATATTAAATTTTTCAAAAAGCTGATAATAGGACTCTTAAAATATTCGAATAGCCCGAAAACCGATTATTCGAATAACTGATTTATAACTGTTCGTATGTGTATGCCGGAATGGCCTCAGCATTTCCGTTGACATTCTGTTTGAAAGACATTATTGATTTTTATTTTTATTAAAATTGTAACGCGGATTGATTTGCGCAGTGAGTCCCTGAACACCCCGTTTATCTCCACACTCCAAATAGCATTGCATTCGCTAACGCTATTCAACAACCATTACACCTACTCGTTACTTTTCGTAATTCAGCAACATCCAAGCATTCAGTTCCACACTCGGCAGAGAATTTAGCTCTCACCTCGCTCTCAGCTTTATTAGTTTAGTTACAGTTCACTGGCGTTGGAGAAACCAAAATACAAAAGCTACTACGATCATAAATACACACGAAGTTTATTAGAAATGAACAAGTACAAAGTAAAAGTGAGCACACAGTATACACTACATATATTAAACCACAGTATTAACTACTTATATGCGCCGACATATATTAATACTATATATTCGAATAGTCGGAACATTGCGACTGCTCTGCTGCGAGTGTTTGAATAAATGAAACTGTTTGAAATCTAAGCAGACTCTGATTTTTGCTGCAAAGTGTCTATAAACTTATATACATACGCATATAAAATTAGTGGAAGTTGAACGCTTACTACTAGATTTTAGAAATTTAGTCGGTCAAAACTCGTGGATCTGAGTTCAACAATATTCTAATGTAAATATCCACCTAGCATATAGTAAATTTCTCGATGTTATCGAAAATGCTTATTTCTTGCCTCCGCCGCCACCTTCAAAAACTGTCTTATTGGCAATAAGACATTTTCAATAATTTCGGCGCCATGTATTAATATTTTATGCATATGTAGTTTGAGTCTTGGGATGCCACCCATAGAGAACACAATATAATCTGGACGTTGCTATAGCATACTCATCTTTTGGTGTCTATTTTATGTCCACTTGACATAGTTTCCAATATAACTTTTAATCTATAGATGAGATTAATATTAACTTTTATTATATCAGCAGCTAATTGCGGGTTTTAAAAAAAATCTCCTAATTGTATTGCCATCAATAGTATTACCGAAATTAGATTTCCGCATGTCTACCAACAATCCAGTTGTTTGTGCTTTTACCTCTTTTTCTTCTTTCGATCTCTTTTGTCTATACCTTTTTACGGGTAAAGTGCTTTCGTAAAATCGAATCCTGGCGTGCAAACAGTTAGTCCAAATTCGAAAGCCTTGGCACTTGTCTGTAAATTCGGAGTCAGATTATTAAAATCTTTACATGTGGCTCCAAAAATATAACACTTTTTGATTTGGTATCAGTTGCAGCATTGCACACTTTGCCATCGACCATTGTCATTTTAAATATATGTTCAAAGGAAAATTTGTTCTCATGCAATTTAACTTCTGTACGCGTCGACTTTTTGACAGCATCTTCAACATAACTTATTTCCTCTTCTGTTACATCCACAGATTCTTTAATAACCGAACCCTAGTTGGTCTACAATATCTAGGCGATGATGGCGTAGGGTTTTGGCATATAATTTTTTTTCCTTCCTTTCCACAACTTATTCTAAGAGGAAAAAACAAGCTCAGAAACATATTGGAGTCTGTGTCTGCAGCATCTTCCAAATTTAATTTATATTTAGCCTCTTGCGATCCGTCACAATCCCACTTACAAATTATTTTTAAGGAATTCCTTCATTACCGTTAGGGAGGAGGTTCTTGACCTCACCCTAACCTCACAAGGGATTGCCCCGCTGATCTCGAACTGGAGCGTCCTCGACGATCACTCCTTTTCAGATCATAGGTACATCGAGTTTAGTTTAGTCGGTGAAGGACCGTCTAGGAAATCTTTGAGAAACCCTAGGAACACGGATTGGGATGGTTACCGAAAGAGACTTCGCAAACTCTCCCACGCGCACCGGTGGTGGACTTGTTGGCCACCAGCGATGCGGTGGAAAGTGGGTTGAAGTTTTCAGCTCGGCGTGCAATGCTGCGCTGGAGAGGTCCTGTTTGCTGAAATCACCGATAGGTATAGGGAAACCTCTATGGTGGACTACGCAGCTCTCAGATATCAGGGTGTCATGTAGACGTATATTCAACAGGGCCCGCAAAAGTGGGTCGTTGGGTGATTGGGCGTTATATAAAGCAGGACTTTCAATATACAAGTCCGAATTAAGAAAGGCTAAGAGAATCTCGTGGAAGAGCTTCTGCGGAAAAGTGGAAGGCTGTCACGAGTCCTCCAGATTCAGGCGTATTCTCGCAAATACTCTAGTGTCCATGGGGTATCTCAAGGACGCTAATGGGAAGTGGGCCCTCAGCAGTAAAGAAACACTTCAGATGCTTCTCGACGCTCACTTCCCGAGCAACATGCCCTCTGTGAGGGGATCTCTTGGGGTGCCGCATGGCGATTATGCGGCCTTTGTCGGCATTCTGGATGAGCGACATCTGACGTGGGCGATTAACTCGTTCAAATGATTAAAGTCCCCGGGACCTGGAGAGAAGTCAAGGTTGCGTTCATCCCGAAGGCTGGCAGGGGCTCCCATATCACGGCCAAGGATTGCAGGCCAATCAGCCTCTCCTCCTTCCTGCTAAAGACTCTGGAGAGACTGATGGACTGGTATATAAGGAGACGCATTCCAAAAGATTACCTGTCAGGAGCAAAACATGTTTATCGTAAAGGCAGGTCAGTGGATACTGCCTTGCATACTATCGTGTAATGGCTCGAGGAAGCCATTGAAGCCAAGAACTTCGCTGTTGGGACTTTCCTTGATATCGAGGGAGCTTTCAACAATGTCCTGACTGAAGCAGTAGTAACTGCTCTTGACGGTCTTGGGTTGAATCGAACATCAAGCACCTCATTCTTAGTCTTCTCTGCCACAGAGTGATCGAAGCAGAATGGGACAGGGCGCGTGCGAGGCGAAATGTGAGTAGGGAAACACCACAAGGCGGGGTTCTCTCTCCTCTTCTATGGATCCTAGTCGCTGACGAACTGCTCAAAAAACTAGAGGATCAGGGCTGTCGGGTGATTGCCTATGCAGACGATGTAGCACTTATAGTCAAAGGAAAGTTCTTTAGCACCGTGTACGAGCTGACGCAGGGGTATCTCAGCGTTGTAACAAAATGGGCGGTCGGTAGTAGAATCGCTATCAATCCAAGCAAAACAGAAATGGTTTTATTCAGCCGGAAATATAAAATCCCGGTGGCACCGTTGCCGCAGATGGGGGGTATTCGCCTGATACCGGCGGATACAGTGAAATATTTAGGGCTCATCCTGGATAAGAAGCTTTCATGGAAGCCGAATATCGAGGAGAGATCAAAAAAGGCATCTATTGCCCTATACTGCTGTAGTGGAGCTATTGGTAAAAGGTGGGGCCTCTCACCGAAAGTGGTCCTCTGGCTCTACGACACCATAGTCAAGCCCATCTTGTTCTATGATGTCTTCATGTGATGGAGGGCCTTGGGGAAAACCACAATGGCCAAGAAACTCGAAAGCGTTCAACGGGCTGCGCTAATTAACATATGTGGAGCATTAAGATCCACTCCAACCTGGCACTCAATGCAATGTTGATTATAACGCCGGTGGACATTGCCGGTAGGTGCATAGAAGCGAAGGTGGCTATCAGGCTCAGAGAATCTGGTTTCTTAAAGGAACGCGTATCCGGACATTCTCACAAACTTTGACTCCATTCCGAATCATGGAGTCGCCGAACCGTACTCTGGCGGTTCCTTCTCTGCCCACATACCGACGAGGGAGGTATGGGTTGGAAGAAACCGATGGACGAGAGGGGCAGCGAGCTTCTTCAAGGATGGATCAAAGCTGGGGGGGAAGGTTGGTGGAGGGGTCTACTGTCGGGAGCTCTCTATCAACTCCTGTTTCAGACTTCCCGATTACTGTAGTGTATTCCAGGCTGAGGTCGCAGCCATCAAGGTAGCAGCAGATTTGCTGCTACGGAGTGCATCTACCTTCAGAGAAGTGACCATTCAAAGAATGCCTAACGTCGCTATCTCTAGCAGCTAGAGTTTTTATGATTAGACTGGTATGGGTGGCGGGCCACAGCGGAATTGCAGGTAACTGCGAAGCTGATGAGTTAGCAAGGAAAGGCACCCTAGAATCATTATCGGTAGAATGGGAACGGATCGGTGCCCCTGTGCCGTCTTGTGGTCCTATACTAGAAAGCTGGGCCACGCGGATGCTAACAAAACGCTGGGCCAGCATCGGTACTTGTGCGGTTGCAAATGCATTCTGACCCAGGATTGATCGCAGGAGATCTAAAGAGCTCTTAAGCCTCAAAAAGGCTAACCTCTCATTACTAGTGGGACTCCTAACAGGCCACTGTTCTATTGGCTTACATGCGGTAAGAATGGGTATCTTACTGGAAGCTGACTGCAGAAGCTGTTTGGAAGAGGATGCGGTAGAAACAAGCCAGCACTTCCTGCTTTACTGTCCCGCGTTTGGGAGGTCAAGACTTAGACACTTGGGGCGCATACCTTTGGACATCCCACCGAAATGGCGGGTGTTGAAGTTAAGCGTCTGTGTAACTATATATTGGCTACAAAGCGCTTCGCCAATCTGTAAGTTCGAACACGGGAGTTCTTTTCTATGACATCACAAAGGACTACATTATTAGTCTAAGTGTGATCTTTGATCAGCCATCAAACCAAAATAAACCATTACCGCTAAGTGAACAGAGGATTCCTTCATTCACTATAGATAAGCGCGTAACAGTGTCATCAATTTGGCTTTGTAAACTGCTTTCCGCACAGGTGCATGCGATTTAAACACAATCCTTGGGTGGGTAACAAGCACTCTTTATTTATCTTGATTAACAGATCATAGCACGGACAAAGTGATTTATTTTTGTTTTTAATGATTTCATATTTTCGCTTTTTTTAAATCAGCTTCAACAAACACTGATAGGGAGTGTAGTGATGTAAGACAAAAAAAATTCTGTTCGATTTGATTTTGCTATTTGAAAGCTCTTATGTATTTCCGCCGAAGCTAAAACGTTCCGTTTAACCAACACTCATTCGTTTTAGGGACACAGCTTCTTTTATGTGTGCTTTCGACCATTTTTCTTTGATGGATGTTTTAAAATACCAAAATGTTTACCTCAAATTGTTTATTTTATATGGTGTGCCACCATAACAGGCTAAAAGGTAGTTCTCAAAATAATCTATTTTTTTTTATCCAAATTAGGCAAATTTTGCTGTTGTATTTTATCGTAAAAATAATGTCCGGTCATTATTTTTACTCCAGAAGTACCTAAAGTCAAAAAGTAAGCAATTGATAAAATTTTAAGGAAACATTTTATTTTATTTCTTTAAGACTTAAAATCTTAAAAAACCTTTAAGTCGCAAATCCGCAGCTAAAATATGTGTCGCACGCTAGCCCCAATGGAGGATGTAATCATGTGGAGTTCACGCAACTGAGGAAAGTGCTCTGATCGCTATTCACTTGGGAGTGGCCAAAAACATTACCAGTGAAAAGGAACAACAAGCCTCGGATGAATGACCCCCCTTTTGATGACGACCATGGCAAACGAAATAAGGACTACGAATTGAGGGCATGCACCTGGAATGTCCGGCCCATTAATTGGGAAGGGATCGCTGCCCAGCTGGTTGATGTCCTCGTGAAAATAAAGGCTGACATCACTGCCATCCAAGAAATGCGATGGACGGGACAAGGACAGAGACGAGTAGGTCCTTGTGGCATTTACTATAGTGGTCATACAAAGGAGCGCAAGGAGACGGACTCCGTCGCCGAGTACTATCATTCACTCCAGTGAATGAACGTCTAGCTATAATCCGCACCAAAGCGAGGTTCTTCAACATATCGCTGATTTGCGCAAACGCCCCGTTGGAAGCGAAGGATGATGTGACCAAAGATGCCTTTTATGAGTGATTGGAAAGCACTTATGAGAGCTGTCCCCGCCACGATGTCAAAATCATGCTTGGCATCCTTGGCACTACGGTCGGTAAATTCAGCCTCCACGAGGGAACATCCCCAAATGGGTTGAGGCTGATCGACTTCGCCGGGGCCCGAAATATGGTTACCTCTAGTACTAGACTCCAGCATAAGAAGATGCATCAAGCTACCTGGCTGTCTCCGGACCGAAAAACMACCAACCACATCGATCATGTTGTGATAGACGGAAGACACGTCTGCAGTGTTTTAGATGTGCGTGCGCTCCGAGGTCCTAACATCGACTCGGACCACTATCTTTTTGCATCCAAGATTCGCATCCGCCTCTGTGCAGCAAAAAACACACGCCAACAAACGCAAGGAAGGTTCGACATCGAGAAGCTGCAATCACAACAGACAGCCGAACGATTTTCTACTCGGCTTGCACTCCTGCTCTCTGAGAGCACTCGTCAACAACTCGGTATAAGAGAACTGTGGGACTGCATTTCAAACTCTTTACGTACAGCTGCAACGGAAACCATTGGTTTTCGGAAAATGCAAAAGAACAGCTGATACGACGAGGTTGCCACAACTCGTGCGGCGTGGGATAGATACCGAGAGTTGAAGAGGGGAGCGAGGCGCATTTGCAGACAGAAAAAGGAAGAGGCCGAAATGCGTGAGTACAAAGAGCTTGATAAGCTAGCCGACAGGGGAAACGCTCGAAAATTCTACGAAAAAATGCGGCGGCTTACAGAAGGTTTCAAGACCGGAGCATATTCTTGTAGAACCCTCAAAGGCGATCTAGTCAGTGATGCCCAGAGCATACTTTCAATTATGGAGGGAACACTTCTCCAGTCTGATGAATTGCAGTGAACGTACAACGCCAGGAGAAGGCGAACTCGATTCCCCAATCGATGACGATGGAGCAGACGTTCCATTGCAATGAATTCCATGAAGAAGTTCGAATAGCAATCACCCGCCTGACGAACAACAAAGCGGCGGAGACCGATGGATTGCCGGCCTTTTTATAAAATATGGTCGGACGAAAGCATGTCCAATGATTGGAATTTAAGTGTGCTATAACCATTCCATAAAAAGGGAGACCCCACAATCTGCGCCAACTACCGTGGGATAAGCCTCTTCAACATCGCGCATAAGGTTCTTTCGAACCTAAAGGCAGCTTATGTCTGAATTTGGTATCCCCGCAAAACTAATACGGCTATGTAAACTGAGCAACATTAAAAGCTCCGTCAGGATCGGGAAGGACCTCTCCGAACCGTTCGATACCAAATGAGGTTTCAGACGAGGCGACCCTCTATCGTGCGACTTCTTCAATCTGCTGCTGGAGAAAATAAATCAAGTTGCAGAACTAACCATCTTTTATATTACTGTACAGCTGCTGGCGTATGCCGCCGATATTGATATCATTGGCCTTAACAACCGCGCCGTTAGGTCTGCTTTGTCCAGACTAGACAAGGAAGAAAAACAAATGGGTCTGTCAGTGAATGAGGGCAAGACGAAATATTTCCTGTCATCATACGAACAGTCGTCGCACTCCCGACTACTCTCTCACGTCACTGTTGAAAGTCATAACTTTGAAGTTGTAGATAAATTCGTCTATTTAGGAACAACAATGTCAGCCTTGAAATCCAGCGCAGGATTACTCTTGCCAACAGGTGCTACTTCGGACTGAGTAGGCAATTGAAAAGTAAAGTCCTCTCTCGACAAACCAAAGCCAAACTCTATAAGTCACTCATAATGACCGTCCTTCTATAGTGTGCAGAGGCTTGGACGATGACAACAACTGTTGCGATTTTTCGAGAGAAAGGCTCTGCAAAAGTTTATGATCCTTTTCGCATTGGCCACGACGAGCGATATTTACATAGTTCAGCGAATTAAAAGACAGCGGCTATCCTGCCGCTAGTCATGAATATAACTAATTTATATTTGAAAAGCAAATTAACAAAAAAAATATTTGCTACATACTCTGCTATAAAATGAAACCGTTGCTATGAAATGCAGTTGACATATTTGAAATACCATAGAATATAACAAATCTAAACTGAGTTACTCAAATATATCACAATATTTGCGAAATAATAATTAGAAAGCCCAGAAATAACGATTCTTTAATTTCGTGAACTGAAATCACAACAAATAGCAGACAAATAATACGAAGATTAAGTTTCGAAGTGCGGGCGCACTGAAGTTGGTAAATTTTTATTACTGGATTATTTCTCTTTCTATTGTAGGTACTATTTCTTGTTAACATTTTATTTAAAAAAAAAGGAGTTTTGACCAGCTAAATTTGAAAAAAAGCTTACCACTATACTTTCTTAAATATTTGTTATGTCTTTTTGGTTCGATCGTTCTTTCTTAAATTCGTTTTTTGTTAAATATTTAGTAAGCAGAAGTAAACTAAATTATATTATCTAACTAAGCAAAGCGGTGCCACGAGTGTATGTGCGACGACTTACTACTCTTCGGATACTGCCACAGTTTTATTTATTTACTTCTCATAACGTCTTATGATAATGTACATAAAACATACATATATTCAAAAATTTTGGCTGAAAATATGTTATTCAGTAGAACGAAATCATCTGTTATTAATCCGGGCGAGCTATTTTAGTTAATAATAACATTTGAAGGGATAAATACGCGCGGCGACTTCTATTTCGATTTTCCCGAAAGATGCGACTTAGAGAATCACGAGCCAATTTAAAAGTTCGAGTTATGGAAGTTTAACTGTAATACAGTATAAAATATAACCATATTTTTGTAGCTGTGTATTTAAAACCATTCTTAATAGAAAGAACGATAGACTAATCAGGTTCCCAGGTTAAGCCACACCATCACAGATGCAACCAAAGCACGGCCAACCTTGTTGAGGCCATATAATCCAGTGAACAAGGAAATACAAGGTAATAGGTTAAACGTAGATTTTACAAAAGTTAATCAGGTAATCCTGAACAATTACTATATAAATTTTGGGTTGAGTTTACTAACTTATAATCTGTTGAGAAAAGTTATACTTATTAATTTTAAAATAACGACTATATTTAATCCAGCCTTTTCTCCTTACGTTTAAATTATAAAAAATTATTATAAAATTATTTTATCAAAACTCCTTTAAAATTCAAAATCAATGTGCAAATGTGAAAAAAATTAATAATATTATATAACACTGGTCTGCAATGGTAGTGTTGCCATAGAAAAAATATCGATTTTGGATATATTCGTACCCATAATTAATTTAACTATCAAAGATTTAGAAAGATTTATATAAATACTAGAGGACCCGTCCACGTTTTACTGTGGCTGATACATACAACTAATATCATCTACATATACGATTTCTATTATTTAGATTATAACTATCAGTTAAGGAGATATCGCATTTTTGGTGAAGCAACTTGTGTTAGTTTACAAAAAATTAATCAAAAAGCATTTTGTGCGTTAAGAAAGCATTGGTTTTTTGGTCGAGTCGAGTCGAGTCGACAGTTAGCCTAGTGGACTGCATATTACGAAACGGTTCTCTTGCGTGGCAAGACAAAAAATCTTCTGGCAAGGTTATGGCATCAGTCGTTTGGGATGCCCGTGGTATACTATTCATCGAATGATTACTGAGCCAGTTTTAATTCATTGCACTGTGCATTTGGTTGCAGTTCTATTTCACTATTCCCAATATTTAGCAATTTTATTATTTTTTAGGAAAGAAAGAAATTTGAAATATATATACTTCATCGTTACCGTTTAAATATTGCACTGCTCTGTGCAATGCTTCGATAAGATTGCTGTATATCTCAAATTATAATAGACCGTTTTATCAACACTTTAGTTATGCCGCTATATTTTTATTCTAGATATCGCGTTTGGTTTGTTATGAAACAAAATATCCGCAAAGCCTTGACGACGCTTGTTATGCATTCTTGTTCTCTCCAATAGTTAGCAGGTATGAAGAAAATGTAATGGCTACCCATAAATGTACTGAATCACCCAATTTAGTGCTTAAGAATGAACAACCCTGTCCGCATTATGAAAACTTGCTATTGGTCTACAGATGTCGCCTTTTAAGGTTTGAGTATTGGATACTACGATGGTAGTGCAGTCTATCGGATCCAATGTAAAACATTCCAAAATTACCAATTAATTACAAATGAAAAATTAGTTTCAAAAAACATTTTCCAGTAGATCAAATTGTGACTCCAAACCATTCTCGAATCAAATATCATCAACATCAGTCTAGTCGTTTAAGAGCAGTTCAATTACAAACACACGATTAAAAGWTTTATATATATATAAATTTATAATGTTAGTTTTGTTTTGGAAAAAAGGATACATCGAAGTGAACATAAAGCCAAATATCGGAAGCAAATGTCACGTTGTTCCAGTGTTGAACCGAGCCGGCACACTCTATCGATCCATCTAAGTTTTGGTTTGCCTCTGCTTTAGTTATTTCTGCATCTGTCTAGGAGAAGTGGTTTAAAACTTCTAACAGAGATAAAGAGATATAAAACTCCTCTCTCATTGGAAGTGAAAGAACAATTGCTAAACATCAAAACCTCCTGAACTTGGACAGATGATCGAGTTCAGGAGGTTTTGACGTTTACCAATTGGAAACGACCAATGACCAGATTGAAATCTTAGCAAAAAAATGTGTAAATGGAGGAATTTGTTGCACTTACAAAACATGTAAAACAATGAAAATTAAATAAACTTATGAAATTTAAATGTATTTGATGAAACGTTTTGTAATGTCAAGCATCATAGTATTATTTTCAATGGAAAATTATTGCAAACATATATTGATTAAGAGCTAAAAAGTTTAAAACCTTATATTGGGTATTGAAAGGTCAAAGTCAGTTGTTTTAAAATACCATAAAAAGATTTAAATAGATTCTAGACCATAATAGACCATAATGAAAAATGTTATAAAAAACGGCAATTTTGAAGCGCTCTCATACTGGAATAAGTTGGACCTCCCTTTATTCCTGATTCTAGCTTATTTTCCTCAGACTTGCATAACAGGAGCAATCAGTGAGCCTTAGCGGTTGAAATTTTTATCGATCTATCTAGGGTCCGTCGATTTAGATTTTTACCTAGCATTAAATATCATTTGTTAGCGGTTATTATCCTTTCATTCATATACATATATGATATGTAGTATATGTTTCTTCTTCTTCTTTACTGGCGTAGACAGCGTTTACGCTGTTATAGCTGAGTTAACAACAGCTCACCAGCAGTTTCTTCGCAATGTGGCGCCAATTGGAGATTCCAAGCGAAGCCAGGTCCTTCTCCACCTGGTCTTTCCCACAGGGTGGAGGACTTCCACTTCCTCTTCTTCTCCCGGCGTATACTGCGTGGAATGTAGCCAACGTAGCTGCTGTTTTTTAACTCGCTGAACTATATCAATAGTATATCTCATACAGTTCATCGTTCCATCGAATGCGGTATTCTCTCAAAAACTCGTAACGCCGATTCATCAGATGTTGTCATCGTTCATGCCTCTGCACCATATAACAGGACGGGAATAATGGGTGACATATAGAGTTTGGTTTTCGTTCGTCAAGAGAGGACTTTACTTCTCAATTGCTTACGCAGTACAAAGTAACTCCTGTTGGAAAGAGTTATTCTGCGTTGGATTTCGAGGCTGTCATTGTTATTCGTCTTTTACCACTGGTTTCAAGATTACGAAATTATCTACGACTTTGAAGTTATGACGTCCCGAGTACGACGACTATTTGTTTGATGTCACGAGATATTTCATTTTGCCCTCGTTCCGGACCCATTTGCTTCGCTTCTTTATCCATTCTGGAGAAAGCAGAACTACCGCCGCGATTATTGAGGCCAATGATAACAATATCATCGGCGTATGTCAGCAGCTGTACTCTCTTGTAGAAGATGATAGAATTTTCGAGTATTACCCTAGTCGCCAGCTTGTCAAGCTATTCATACTCACGCATTTCGGCCTCTTTTAGGCAGTTTGTTTTTCCTCCGCTGCGACACGACACTCCTCATCGTACAAGCTGATCTGTTTCGTTTGCAGCTGTACTGAGCTTGAAATGCCGTCTCTTCCGAGGTTGATGTCATCGAATCGCTTTAAAGCTTGTAAAGCGGAATGCAAAGTCGTGTTTTAATTAATAAACACAATTTTTATAATCTTGGAACACGCCTATTGGCAGAGCAAATGTGATCATTATCGCCACCCAGGGATAATGGTTCACCACTTACAATTTTCTTTGAAGAATGCTATGAAGAAAATTCTATGTAGAATTCTGCGATACCAGGTCCAATATCTCTACCAAAAACCATATCTCAGGAAGTACTCGACCGATTTTAATGAAATTCGGTATATAATATTTTCTTAACACCCTGACGACATGTACCGAATATGGGTGAAATCGGTTCACAACCACGCCTGAAATCTCGATTATCCCTTTATCATGCGAGAGTATAAAATGTTCGGTGACACCGGAACTTAGTTCTTCCTTACTTGTTAACATCTAAAACTAATTTGACGGCGCACGCGATAACTTAAGTAAAAAGTTAGGCATTTTGATGAAACTTCCTAAATTTCGGAGGCTGCTGATATTGCAGATGGGCGAAATCGAAAAATTGCCGAACCCACAAAATGCTAAACTTTGAAATGCTATAACTAAGCTACAAAACTCAAACAGCTCCTACTCCGAAATAACAGGGTGAATATTTTAAATACAAATATTTACAAAATACTGTTTGTTTAGAACATAAAAAGGTTAGCTTACACAAAATTTCTTCTTTATTCATCGATTTTCTATATTAATTTTCGACATAAATTTGGAGATTTTGTGAAAAAGGTAGAAACTTTTCTGTTTACCACCCCCATCTCTCTGATTGTTGTAAATTATTGTTACTTTAACTTTTATAATTTGATATTTCTTCTCCAATTATAATTTCCTACAAGGTTTTATTTTTTTGTTCATAATAATGATAATATAATAATATTTTTATAGCATTTCAGAGAAAATTTCAATACAATTTTTGACGTTTCTTAACATGAAACCAAGGGAAGCATCGTAAATAACGAGCCTATGTTAAATAGCATGTTAAATGTTGTATCCCTCAACTTTTTATAAAAATAAATGCATTTATTACTGTAATATAGATGCTTTAATAAAAAATAAATAAATAATGTTTAATGTTTAATTATTTATTTATTAATGTTTAATTATTTTTTATTCATTTTAGATATTTGTAAATTTCGATGGTTAGTGCTCAATCTAAAATTCAGTATTACCATTTTATGTACTTCTCAAATTATAAAATTTAAGTTAACTATTTGCATTAAGTTCTAATTTAAGTAATTTAAAACATTATTGTTTAATTGTCATATATGTACATATGAAAGTACAAAGTGTGCGAATATTACGAATATTATAATTTGTAGGTAACAAGTGTCCTTGGGAACCTCTGTACCAAATTACCGCTGTATACCTTGATTTAGAGTTTAGTTAATTCATGTTTTCGGTTAATAACGATTTGTGAGCATGGCTGTGGTCCGATTTCGTCCATCTAACTTTTTGGTCAAGAAACATACACATATATCAAATTTTGTTACGATATCTCAATTTTTACTCAAGTTACAGCTTTCACGGACAGACGGACAGTTTCTCGGATTTCAACTCGTATCTTCATCTTAAGTATTTATATATTTATATAAGTCTATGTCCGATTAGTTTTAGATGCTACTACTACCATTAGGTGACTAGCAACATATTGCAAGAGTATAAACATGTACCACTTAACCGTACGAGTGTATTTCTCGTACTTTTATGCCCACTGGCTTCATTGTCATGGATAATATGATACGAGACTTTAGCATTGGCTTTCTTTTTCTCTCAAACGCGTTCCCTGATTATTTGACAGCTATAGAGATCAGGGAATTTCTGACAGCTGATTTCAGAAAAGACGGGATGCCAGAAATAAACCGCTATAATTAACTGACAAAATCAGTGTGAAACAAAATTTCATAGAAGTGGGTGCATATTTGGTAAGGAAAATTTTTATGTGTTATGTGTATTAATTTTTTTTTTTAATATTTATATATGCATTTTCAAAGTTATTAGTTTAGTATTTTTGTATAATTTAGTGAAAATGCCAAAAGTGAGGAAGTGTGTGGTTGGATGCGAGGGCGGAGTTAAGAAAAAGATAAAGACAGGTTAGTCCAAA
>NW_017535897.1:363366-374719 GCF_001853355.1 Bactrocera latifrons | reverse complement strand
AGAATAGTATACATATATATTAAGTGTAGTATTTAAAAATAAAAAATAGTTTAATAAGTAGAAAAGTATCATAGTATTTGCTTCAATTAAAATAAATATAAATAAGACTCTGGTTGTAAGGTGTAGGTTTTCTTTATTTTTATTTTTATTAGATATTTAATTTGGCTGAGTCGGTTGGGTATAGGAGACACCAAAATTAAGCATCTGTTTGCCCGTGGTCGGCACTTTTCTTTTAGCACGAAGTTGAAAAAAAAGCTAAGGCTTAATGCTGTTCCGGACACGCATTTGCCAAATGCACCCGAACCTAGTTTTAATTATAAAAATGTTTTTAGTCCCAATTCAATAATTGAAATGGGAACGGAAGATTTTTGTTTTCAAAATAATGATACCGAATCAGGATTGCTTGATAACGGTCATAATTTGATGCTATTAGCATCCGTGGCAAAAGAAGCCCAGGAGGAAGTAGGGTTTTTAGGGATAGCTAATTCCAGGAAATAGGAAGTCAAACAAATTTAAGTTTAGTACCAGGAGCTCTTAGGGAACAAAAATTGGTGGAGGAAAATTTATGTTCGAAAAATAAATTAGAAGAAAAGGAAAGGGAAATTAATTACTTAAAATATCAGATAGAAGATTTAGCAAAGAAATATAAAAGAATAAAGAGGAAGGATTTGATTTAATAGGGCACTTCAGTAGTAGTTTTCCTCCACAGATAAGCGCCATAGTGCGCAATAGTATAAAAAATTTCAACCGAAATCCCAATGGTCGTAGATATGACCGCTATTTTAAAACACTGGCTTTGGGTGTATACTTCTTATCAGCTTTAACTTACAGACACCTTAAGCCAATCCTTAGGTTTCCGGATGAGAGAACTCTAGACGAGTTTGTTTCGGAATGGCCCCGCGATCCAGGATGTAWTAGCAGTAGTATTAGATGTTTAGAATTGAGAAGTCGGGGATTTAKTCAGGAACAAAAATTCGTGTCTATTTTGTGTGACGAAATGGCACTTAAGAGTCATATGCAATATTTACCTAAATTTGATAAAATTGTAGGAGTTGAGGATTACGGCGATGAAAATCGCACTTGTAGAATAGGTAATAGTGCGATGACTCTGATGGTCCAAGGTATTTTTGGAACACCTTGGTCTCACCCCCTATCGTATTTTATTGTCCATGGTTCCTGTAAAGGTGATGAAGCCAAAAAATATATTTTTGAGGCCATCACCCAGCTACAAAACATTGGTCTTAATCCATGCCGTTTTGTTTGTGATCAAGGTTCTAACTTTCTTAATTTAGCTAGGGTGTTAGGTGTTTGCGAAGAGCGCCCATACTTCAATGTAAATCGCAAAGAGGTGTTCTTTTTTAATGATTGTCCCCACCCTATAAAAAATACCCGAAATTATCTCGAAAATTGTAAAAATAAAGTTAGGTCCGATATAGTTTACTTTTATAATAAAGACTCGCAAAATCACATTCGCTGTGCACCGAAACTGTCTGATGCTCACATTGCGCCAAATAATTTTCAAAAAATGAGTGTCAAACTTGCTAGTCAAGTGTCAAGTGTTCAGTGACACAGTCGCTTCCGGAATGTTATCAATTTATAGTTCCGGTCATTTGACTTGCCCCTCGAATAGTTATTGTAATACGGCGGAATATATTTTATTTATTAATAATTATTTGATATATTTAATAGTAGTAATTTTGAAGCTATTTTGCCCAACAAAAAAGGTTTTTTTGGCAGCACCTGAACAATTGCACTTTTTAGACGAGGCTCTTAAGCTTTTAAAGACAATTAGGGTTAACGATGACACCGGGGCTGACATCACTTCATCTTTCAACTACCTTAAGGTTGGATCCTTAATATAAATAGTTTAAAACGATTGTGGCGATTCTTGTCACGCTCAGGTTTTCAACATGTACAGACGAGACGATTATGTCAGGACAACCTAGAAAATTATTTTGGACAAATAAGAAGGGGCGGTGGTAGATGTGTAAGGATAACACCTTACATGTTCTGCAATTTGTTTAAAAAATCATGGCGGTTGCGTTACGCCAACTTCGTAACCCAACGAAAGCTTTTCTTCTAACATTTCGAATGAAATAATAGAAAGGGTGTGTAATGACCGTTTAATGCAGGACCTATCGTGGCAAGAGTTCCAAGCAACTTAGAGGTAGATGATTTTGATGTAGATTTTTTTAGAGACAAGGCATTTGCATATTTTAGTGGCTATTTTTATTTAAAAATATTTGGGAAACACACTTGCTCTCAACCCTTACCTTACTTAGGAGATGAGTTTTCAGTTGAATACCTCTTTACGCAAGAAAGGCAAATTGACAGGTGCAATTTAATTAAGCCGCCTCAGGGATTTTTAGATTACTTAAAAGAAATTGAAATAATTTTTGTAAGGGAATTTGATTGCACTTGTCACAGGATAGGCGTAGGGCAGTTATTATTCGATAAGATGAAGCATGTCAGCCCTTATAAATGTTGTAGTAAAAGCGACAGTAACGCTAATCTAGCATTATATATTAGGATTCGTATATTTTTCGCTCTTAAATTTTTCAACTTAAGTACACCTGAATTTAAAACTGAAATATTATGTGTTTCACATATGTAGGATTTTTATAAAAAAAAAATAGCTTTAAAATTGGCACATAAATATAATATTTTCGAGATAATTTTTCTTCGGCTTCTTGTTTCGCCTGTTTAGTTATATTTTGTCATTTAAAACTGGGTTCTGGAAAACTTTGGCATTGTCTATTTGTATATATATGTATTGAATACATATATCTTAAATTTGTGATATTTTTATATGAATTGTGTTGTTATTCTGTTTTTTATTACATTATGAATTGTTTTGTTTTTGTGTTCATTTATTATTTTAAATTGCTACCTTAGGTATAAGAAATGTATTTATTTATCTAGGTACATATTAGTACTATATAGCAAACATATTGTGATATTTTTTATGAATTGTTTTGGTTTCTGTTGTTTATACATATATATTCTTTTAATTTGTTAACTATATATTTATTGTTAATATGTGCATGGATATATATCTTTTTTCATGTTGTATATGGGGGATATAGGCCTACTGGGGAATCGAGCACTCAAAAAGAATATCGGTAACGCGCTATTTGCATACCTCAGTGGTAGTGTGGAAATTTAAAAATGTGCAAAATTTATTTATAAAATGAACAATCTAATATTTTTCAGCAGTGGCATCATTGGCAAATGTTATAAAAAATGCGAGTTTTGACAGCTCTCTCTCGAATCAAAGAGTTTCGTATCATCCTATCCATGTTGCTGTTTCTGCTTTTTTATCTATGATTATGTTTTGCAACTTTTATGCTCAACTATTATGATAATAACTGAACTATTGATATAACTGTTAAATCTCTTTCAAAATAATGCTAATCTTATCATTTATTTCTACCTTCAGTCCAATCTTAGAATCTATAATTTATCTATTCTTATAAATCATGCAGTAAGGCTTTGAGTTAATTAAACTAATAGCCTTCAATGCTATAAATATTATTATAGCCTTTTAAGCCTTAGTAAACTTAGTAGTCCTTTAGAGTTGCAGTCTAATATCATTATTGACTATAAAGTTGAGATTTAAATATTAGTTACACTCTTGTACGTGTATATTTCTGCTACTGTTCCTAATTTCTGTTTTTTTTTGTTTTCATCTATTTATGGACTAAAGCAACTCACTGCCAAAGGGAGTTTGAAAAATCCTCTAACCAAGGCACAAACGAACAGAAAATTAAAAATCTTATAAAAATTATTATTTATTTTTACTAATATTGATATGTTGATTTATTTTATGTTTAACAGAAAAAATATAAATGAGTGAATCATTATTATTTATTTAATGTTTACATACGTACACTTGATCTCCTTTTCGCAGGGTTACCCGGTGTGTCTTATCAGCCTTTATTTCTTCATATAGCTCACAGTATCATGTGTTGAACACAATGCTCGCGACAGACTGCAAACGACATCTGTCAAATATTAAAATACACACGTTCTTTTGGACAGACCTATTTTGACAGCTGCACGACTACACGACTGCAGGCCGACAGTTGTCGTTCTCGCTAACTTCAATATATTCTTATATTTGCCAACGAAATAGAGTTGACAGTAGAGAGATGAGGAAGAATGGTAATGCCACTAATATGGAAAAAGGTAAAATTATTCAAAGCTTTTTCAAACCTGACGTTATTTTGCAAATAAAAGCATAAAATAGCACTGTTACAATTGATAATTTGAAACGAATAAATTTACCTATTTACTTATTTTTTGCATAAAAAATTTCACTTTGAACAAAATATTAAAATTTCATTAAAGTACAAGGTATTAGTATAGCCACAACGAAATTCTGTACATGCAAAATGGACAACTGCGTTGTTTTGTTCAAGTAGGAGGATTCACAACGCCATTTTCAGTTCACTGGCGTACTGCTGCAGTCTGTCGCGAGCATTGTGTTCAGCACATCATTCTATTGTTTCATTTAATTGGCGCTGAAATCTTGCGAACCGTTATCTGTGAATCCAAGTTGAGGAAATGATTTTATAGTTCCGTCGCCATTTTTAAACTCGTATTACGATAAGATGTTCTAAAAGGAACCACTATTTACGTATGGAATTTTGATTTGATTGCAGAAAAATTAATTATTAAAATTAATAACATGTGCAAAGATAAGATAAAAACGTATACAAGATGAACAAAAGAGGTGTACGAAAAAAATGAATAATACTGCTCAAACATATACAAAAAAACTTCCAGAAATTAGAATCACTTTAAAAACAATGTAATTCTAATTTGTGAGCGTCGACTGTATCGTATATTCAACCGTGTGATACGTATGGTATATATTCATGCATCGAAGTCAAGCACCCAAATTTTATTTTCTACCATTGATTTCATAAACCAACTGCACCGCTCGAAAGCATTGCGCAGCTTATGTGTTACGAAAGTTTTCCGCTTGAATTAGAAATTTAGTATATCAATGAATAAATTAGTATATGTATGTATGTATCCAATATATAAATGTGTGAACAAGTAATACACAATAAATAACTTTAATCAGAGAAAAAATCTTTGTGACAAACTGCCAATTTTCCCTGATTTTAAAGTTTTTTTTTATTTATCATAAAATAATTTTATAAATACATATGTATATGAAAGATAATAACACAGCTCTCTTTTAGTAGCGTTTAATAATACTCTAACTGTAGCTATTACTTTATATGATATAAGGAGAGCGGGTTCGAATTTGGGTATAAAAACATCTTTCGGATGTAACTAAACTAATAAATCTGGCAACTCAGACCGAATATGAGAGTTGTTCTTTAGAGCCGAGAGAAAAGCGATTGCATACTTGCTGACCAGCTGTTAAGAAAGAGCATAGATATTTTTGGATGCAAACTCCGAGAAGGACGATGGTGTTATGCTGGCGTATAACGCTTACCATTATAGCATAGCAAGCAAGCAGTTACTCCTCGGCCGTGCAACGTTTAAGATGCCAAATTGTTTCCAACACCGGAATTGTCTCACATAACAAAAACAACTACTGGAAATTTTTGAACTTGACATTAAATAACGTTGCAATAAATGTACGTTATATATAATAAAATAATTACGTTTTTTATTGTGTTATGTAAAAACCAAAGACAAGTGTTATTTAATCGAGAAACTGAATAATTTCAGAGTAGTTAATAAGGTAAACGAGTAATAAAAAATCAATCAATTTCTACTTGTGTACAAAATGGGAGCACGTATGATTTAACGCAGAGTGAAACGAAATTTCACTTAGGAAGAGACCTTCAAATATCATACAATCCGACAGCGAAATTGACAACACATAAAACCGTATATATGAAAAGGGCAACTCGCAAAGCACAAAACAGACGCCCTTCCAAGTAACACAAAACACTCGTGGGAGTCAGGCACTTGAAATTCGTTATTTGTGATTCGCATTTACACAATCACTTCTCGCCCATCTACCTCGCCACCTTGCTTCAAGCCATCAACACATCCACTCTCAAAACCAGCAATACACAAACCCGACCGATTGTGACATCTATTTCGTTGTCGTAGGTTGGCGAATAAGTGAAACACTAAAACAAACAAATAAGCTATACCCTCAACGTAATGAGAGGGAAATTAACACACCATATTTGGTACTATTCCCACTGAAAAGCCTCCACGTGCGTCATTAAAACAGAGTAACTAGAATATTGCCACATGAAAATATATACAAAAGTAGTTAGCCTACTAACAACTTAGTTTCAATACATAAATGTTAGTAACAATTAACAACTACATAAATTGTGGGTTTTACTATTTATTCCTCGCTTCCTTAAAGATTTGGAGGTCAAATTTATGTTCATCACTGCAGTATATTCCAATTCTAGTTAAATATATTGGAAATTATCTCGGTTCAATTCTCGATAAAGATCATAAACACAATGAGCGACAGTCGCCGCAATAATGCAACAGAATTCAGTTACATCCTCCAAAGACAGGTAAGACGGTCAATATTTCAATACTATGGTATTATGATTAGGATCAATACTTACAATCAAAACATTTTACGATTCTGAGTTTTTAATATAAACTTTAACACTGATGTATATAAAACAATGTTATGTTATGTATGTTAGAAAAATATCACTTGGCTATGTCTATGCTACTAAGTGTTGTGAAGCGATAATCATATTTGAGGTTGATGTTAAGTCCCATCCCTTACCAACATGACTTTATTAGAAGCATACCGGCATTGCCTTGTCCATATTTCAATACCCATTATATTTTCCATACCTTAGATCCAAAACTTGAAGGATTTGGTCAGCGAATAATTATCCATTTTCGCCTTCGCAAAATGAAAAAAAAAAAAATCAGAAATCTTTGTCTTTCCAAGAATGTTCGTTGGAGCAATCACCAAGAGGCAAAAATGTGCTACATACGGATTTTTGAATTTCTTTCATTTTGCCCACCCAGGAGGAGCTCGACCTATGGATGTATATATGTATAAGGTATATAAACAAGAACGACGTGATGTTAAACTTTTTTCAACAATAGAACCCACGTTTTTTCTGTTATGCATAGAATGTTTAGCTATTAACGATTTCATCCAAATGACCACCGGTTGCACATCTCTAACGGTTTACGCCAATTTTCGATGGCCGGTGCAGATTTTCGGTTATAGTGGGCTGACTGTTGTCTTCGAGCTTCACCAGCCATGCTGTTTGACGTAATCCTATGTTTTTAACATAAACTATAGAAAATGATCTAGAGGCGGCACATCGTCTTGCTGCAAATAGAGATATTTCTCGGCGATTTCATTAAATTTCGAAAAAAAAATCGGTCAAAATCCTGTTATAACACCAATAGCGAGTGTGAGGCATCTGCAATTTTGGGGGATCACGTGGATTTGGCTCACCCCAATAGACACAAATTTGTTTGGTGACGAAGCCATGAAGTCAGAAATGGACTAAATGGGCCTTATCTGATGAGATGATTTTTCGATGATAGTGGATTTGTGTACTAAAATTGGACAATTTTCAAGTTTTGTAGCAAAGTGGAACGTATGATGAAATGGCAAACTGAACACACTGACAAAATTTACGTAAATCCCTAGATATTTGTAGACCCCTGATGGCTATTTCCATGCTAATAATGTCATTAAAAAATAGGTTCAATGTTTTTATCTTATAACAGCTCGTAAAACCCAGTTGCAAGCCAAGCCAATCCATAATTGTTTAATTTTATTCTTAAAACAAGTAAGGAAGACTAAGTTCGGGTGTCACCGAACATTTTATACTCTCGCATGATAAAGTGATAATCGAGATTTCATTATCCGTTATTTACATTTTTTCTTATTTGGCTGTAAAATTAATTAGATTAGATCAATTTGTGTACTTTGAGTATTGAATTGCATTTTCATTTATTTTAATTGTATTGAAAAGTTATAGTCCGAACACGACAATTTTTAAACAAGGGATACCTCAGCTCAAATACCGTATTTGTGTAAAGTTTAATTCCGCTATCATCATTGGTTCTTAATGTATATATTATATAGAGAAGGCATAAGATGGAATTCAAAATAGCGTTATATCGGAAGAAGGCGTGGTTGTGAACCGATTTCACACCCATATTTCGAACATGTCATTAGGGTGTTAAGAAAATATTTTATACCGAATTTCATTGAAATCGGGCGAGTACTTCCTGAGATATGGTTTTTGGTCCATAAGTGGTCGACGCCACGCCCATTTTAAATTTAAAAAAAAAGCCTGGGTGTAGCTTCCCTCTGCCCTTTCTTCCGTAAAATTTATTTTTTCTGACGTTTTTTGTTCGTCGGTTAACGCACTTTTAGTGATTTTCAACTTTTAGTCATTTTCAACATAACCTTTGTATGGGAGGTGGGCGTGGTTATTATCCGATTTCTTCTATTTTTGAACTGTATATGGAAATGCCTGAACGAAACGACTCTGTAGAGTTTGGTTGACATAGCTATAGTTGTTTGCGAGATATGTACAAAAACCTTAGTAGGGACGGGGCCACGCCTAAACAAATTACGTTTAAATATGCGATCCTTTGTGTCAAATTTCACTTTAATATCTTTATTTATGGCTTAGTTATGACACTTTATAGGTTTTCGGTTTTCGCCATTTTGTGAGCGTGGCAGTGTCCCGCTTTTGCCCATCTTCGAACTTAACCTTCTTATGGAGCCAGGAAATACAGCTTGCGCGGACAGACGGACAGACAGACATCCGGATTTCAACTCTACTCGTCACCCTGATCACTTTGGTATATATAACCCTATATCTGACTCTTTTAGTTTTAGGACTTACAAACAACCGTTATGTGAACAAAACTATAACACTCTCTTTAGCAACTTTGTTGCGAGAGTATAAAAATGCTTAAGGAACGGTCAAGTAACTTTCCTGCGATAAATTTACTTGTGCTAGTATGCAGCTCTAAAGAAATATAGTACTAATTTCACTGTGGAACATTTTTGGGATTATTGTCTGGAGGGGTGAGAAATTAAAAGTCAGGGTGATGGTTCTAGGTCAGTATATTAAACCTCTCAAAGTGTTTGGCGTTCGTATGTGTCATTTTTTTTATGACCTTTTAAATTTTTTCCTTATTTCCCATGGTTTTCCATCTTAACAAATTAATTTTTTCTGTTGCACTGTGTTTTTAATAAATTTTTTCAATAAAATGCGAATATTTCAAACCTGATTTTGCGAAGAAACATGAAATTAACAATTGTTTCTTGAAAGAAATAACTGGAACGAATCCGGAATTTTATTCGCCAAACACTGTCAAATCGGTCTCCATTTGAACGTCGACTTAGTTGCGAAAGCAATAACAACATAAAATCACAGTGATTTAAAAATAGCAATCACTGAAATCACAGATATCGAAAAATAGCAATATCGCTCATCTCTAATTGAAATGAGTAAAGAAGTGCTAAGTTCCGGTCAGGAATAAAGGGATGTTCAACTTATTCCAGTGTGAGAGCACCTCAAAATTAGTGTTTTTTATAACATTTTCCATTACGGCCAGATTGGACAAAATAATAATTTTTGGACATTTAAATTAAAACACCCAACATTTAGTACGAATAAAAATTACTATATAGTAGTTATTTATTATATGGATAAAATATTTAAACCTTTATATAGTATATTAGAACAATTGACTTTTGACCTTTCAATGTCCAATAAAAGGACTTAAGCTTGTTAGCTCTCAATCATTAAATGTTTTTAATAATTTTCCATTGAAAATAATACTATCATGCTTCAAATTACAAAATGTTTCATCAAATACCCTTAAATTTCACAAATTTATTTCATTTTCATTTGTTTACATTTTTTATAAGTGGTATTTAACGATGCAACAAATCTCTCCGTTTACATATTTTTTTGCTAAGATTTCAATCTGGCCATCGCTCGTTTCCAATTGTTAAACGTCAAAACCTACTGAACTCGATTAGCTGTCAAAGTTCAGTAGGTTTTGACCTTTAGCAACTGCTCTCTCACTTCTAATGAGAGAGGAGTTAAACATCTCTTTATCTCTGGTTCCGGTAATGTACAGTCACATTTCATACTCTTACAACTTGTAATTATTAGACCCAGGGAGTACATAAGGCTTGTGATTTAAGGCGAGTTTTTTACTCCTTTTAAAAAGACGCCCAGTTATAAAAAAAACCCGCTCTCTCAATTTTATTAAGTTAGCTCACATATTGGCCGATTATATATCTCACACATTGACCGATATTTTCGGTAAAAAATCAACTATAAGAACTGGGTCCACATTACCTAAGGGATTGAAAAGTTTTGGTTCGATTTGGGCAATCTTTAATCATAAGATGACGTACTCGAAAGTCATTATGCATGCAAAGAAATCAAAATTTTAACTCCCCTCTTCATCCTGATCATTTCCATATGTATGTGTATATAGTATAGTTGAGTTTTCCTGAACCACTACAATCGCAAGAGTTTGTCACTTGTTTTTGCAGAGGGTCTTAACGGAGGACTTTTTGTAAAATTATCGACGATTTTGCAATTACACTCGATGGATTTTGAACAAAACGTTTTATGATTAGACATTAGTTATGATCGATAGCGATTTTTCGATGTCTGTGGTTTCAGTGCTTGCTATTTATAAATCGCTACTGCGATCGCAACTAAAACAACGAAAAATGAAGGCATTTAAACTTTATGTTTATAAGCTTTCATATTAGGTTTTAACAATAAACAAGATTGAAAATTCAATGAAATTGAATTAAAAAAATGCTTGAGTAGTTATTAAAATGACTAAACTTATGTATATAACTAAAACATAAACTAACATTTTAACATTTGCATTTAAAAATATTAGCATTTTAGTCTTCCCATCGTCCAAGCGGCCGTAGAAATATTGTGTGGTAGTTCCACTGCCTATTTTGGACATACTTCTTTAAATTTGTTAACGATGATTTGAATTAAACTTCATATTTAAAAATATTACATTTTGCATATACTGTATTTCACGTAACACATCAAACGCTTGCTATACTTCACTTGTTTCTTTGATAAATGATAAAAATCAATAGAACGTTACACTTAAATGTTCAAACTGCTATTACGAAAAATCGCATATACAAGTATGTACATTAGGCATATAACTTTTTACAATTTTTGGAAATACGAAAAACGGCATACCATAGCCGAATAGAGAATAAAAAAGTATGAACACCATAATTTTTTTTTTTTTGCGAAATTGCAAAAAAGTTTCCGCGCAAAACGAAATTACTTTTTTATCAGAACTGCTGAACAAAAAAAAAAAAGTTGAGTACAGT
>NW_017535897.1:357468-363315 GCF_001853355.1 Bactrocera latifrons | reverse complement strand
AAAAAAAAAAAAAAAAGTTTTGTACAGTGTACACGTTTTTCTTCATAATAATAGATATTTATTTAACTAATAATCTTCCTATTATTCCAAACGCCTTTTAATGGACCTAAGGGAAGTGCAATACTTATATGAATTGGTCGAATCTTTTAAATACTTCGAGAAAAATTAACGTTTTCCTTACATAAAATTTAAAGCAATACCAGCACTAAGTAATGCCCGTTGGAATTCTAGAGCTTTTTTGGCACTTTTAGCCTTTATACTTATTCTTGAATATCGTTTGCAATTATATCCTATTTGTAAGTTTGTGTGCGGTGCTTGGAGCGAAATCTGGTTTTCCGATCATACTTTCAACAAACTTAATTTCGCCACACTACAGAAATCATTGGCCTTCTCCACAAAAGCAAATGAATGTTTTCTCAGACATTGGGTAAATAAACATCAAGAAAGTTCAGCGAAGTAACATCTGCGCAGAGCGTGCAATTAAAATTGTGCAAGACATTTTACCATTGTGTAAATCATCACATACTTCAAACTTAAAACTTATTTCATGTAACAATTGACAAAAATGGAAAAATAAAAATATTAAACATTTTTTTTTTTTAATTTTAATTTTTTATAGAAATCCATTTTTGCGCGGAACGTTTCACCTAAAAAAGTGATATTCATTACTTGTACAATATTTGCCACCACGTGGTGGTATGCCAAATTTTTCGTCAAAATTTGTTATATGCCTAATGTACATATGTATGTATGTACGTATTTACCATCCCTGCTCCTTTTATGCTATTGCGATCACAAGTAACCCAATAAACTGTACTGTTGATAAATCGAAATTTTACAAGTTTTATTAGTTTTTTTTATATAATATGTGAGTATATCGGGTTAAGGGATTATCTGACCAATAGTTTAAGTAAGATATGATCATTCATAATTTCGTCGAATAACAAATTTTAGATCCCTTTAGATTTTAGTCATAGACTTGCAACATTTAGATATAATAAATTAATGAGAAAACGAAAAAATAATTTATCTTCCCAATTAGTAAGGGCTTAGATGAGAAGGGAGGCTTTTGTTAGTAAGTGCTACAATATGTAGTTTTTTACTTTATAAATTATATTTTCAACTGAAGTTCTGATGAAAAATACCCAGTATTCTTTGCTGTGAAGCTATGATGTTCCAAATATCTTCGCTCGAAACATCAGGACCTCTATAGATATTGAGAAGAGCAAAGTTGTTCAATCTGTCGTCGACCTTTCACTTGGAGAAGTTGATACTGATAGAGTTGCAGCGATCTGCAGATATCGATGCACAGTTGGGTAGAATTTTTTGTTGAAAATATTTAGGGTTTCGTGAATATACAAGTATACTTAATATGTTGAATGGCCGAGGGCCAAGGGCCAATGCTCGAGGCTAGAGACTCGTTCTTCGAGCGACGTTTTCCGTAATAACCAAGGGAAAACAAAGAAGGTAAGATAGCGTTCATAACATTCGTTATCTCATCATTCGAATGACGATGCGAAATAAGAAGAAAGGCCCCACTCTAGTACAATCAAATTACGGTTCGAGAGATCGTTAATTACTTTATTCTGTGTTTGTATGGATTAGCTACAGTTGCCTATCAGTGCATGCACGCACGAGAATTTGTTCGACACGAGGCAGAAATTTAATGCGAGACATATGTACACACGTACACACGAGTCCGCACGATTTTTCGATTACCCTTAGTGACGCTGACGAGCGCGCCCACGAATTTCTCCCTTACTTCATATATGCAATATCCAGAATAACTGCGACTGAAATGAAACTAAAATATAAATTTTTCATTATTGTATAATCTATATACGAAAATTTTCAAATATTTCTTGCACAGATAATGAAACTTCAACTAGAAATAAATATTTTAAGATCGATATTAGCAAAATAGAATATTGTTTGGGGTAAAATAATTAATCATTGCTACAACAACTCTCATTTTGAGTACGCCCATATTAAATCTCCTAAAAATGCATAAATAATAGACATAATATATCCATAATATGTATAATATAATATAAATTCAATCTCATTGAATTCGGTATGACAATCATCCCCTAATTTTCTACACTTTATGTCAGATTGTTAAAATAGTTTCTCATTTTATACATAATGTTTGTTTTTTTAGGGAAGCGATGTTTCGGGAAGTGAAACTCATGCATTTGATGACATCAATAATCTCATGGAGGTAAATATACATATAAATCAATGCAATTTAAGTTAATGGGTATGCCAAAACTATGTCAGAATTTCACTGCGTTAAGTAATGAACGGGTATTCAAAATGCGCAAATCAATTGAAATATAAATTTATTTGAAACCATGTATTTGCTAAAACGATAAATGAACCAGATTTTCTGAAAAATATAAAAATAATTGTGTATAGTAAACATGTAGGTATGTATATTAAAAGATTTATAAGTTAAATACATATGTATGTATATTGGGCAGTCGAAAAGTCTTTCGTATGTTGTCAATAGATGTCGTTGCAGTCGTACATCTCCAGTGCTACCAAGCATTGCAACAAAATTAATTAAATGAAAATTTATGTGCTTGCAACTCTGACATATGCATACACACATATACATGTACACATATACATGTACACATATGTATGTGCTTTCTAATTGAAAAAAAAAAACTAAACTTAACACTAGAACTACCGAGACCGCCATTTTGACGGGTTTCAAATTACATGTTTAAAAATTTGATTAATTTTTATATAATTGTTCCAGAGTTTTATTACGACTTTTAATAAAATATAAGAACAGTTAATTATTACTATTCAATTTCCCCTCACCGACTTTAATTTCCGTAATCATTATAACCTATACATATTTATACCAAGACCCATCAAAATGACTTTTATAATAATTTATATATCATCTATGCAATGATGGACATCAATACATATGTATACGTTCATTACATCGTAAAAACAGCCAATGGATTGTAAAAAAAAGTCCTTATGAGCGCAGATCTTGCCAAATTCGATTGTGCAATAAAAGCAGAGCGTGCATGCAACAAATATGTTTGTGGCGAGTGGTCAACTAATATAACATGTACATTGAAAATATGTGCCTCGTTCAAATAGAAACTGTTTTTTTTTTTTATATAAGTACTTAATGAATTACTATATTAAATGCTGTTATTGCTAAATTGTATTCTTTTATTTACTTAATCTAACTCAAAAGTTAGTATGAAAGCCATAATCAAAAATCCGTAAATTTGACGGTTGCGGTAAAACTAGGTATATATTTAACATCGGTAGCTCTAGTGTTAATTTATTTTTAGTACTTTTTATTTTTTAATTTTTTTAATTTAAATTACTTTTTCTCTTACTCTGTGAAATCTTGATTTAATATGGGATCCACTCTTTCACTCAAATTGAACTATAAGTGCGACGTTGTTTTATTCATCATATTAGTGTATTAGAAAGTACATATAAATATCCAACATTTTTACTGAGACCTTTTCTCTATTGCCGACAAATCCAATATAGCGATTTTCGATTAAGTTTATATTAATATAAACTATATATATAATGATATCAATGGTTAGATTCATTGACATGGATTCTTCAATAAGAGCGCTACAAAAGATTTTTAAGTAACACAAAAAGGGTTTGGGATATCATTGAAATTCTTTCTTATACATTCGATGCCATTATGTTTGGAACTCGATTTCTTTTGCATGGTCACCACGCGCACGGTTGCGAACGTAAAGACACTGAACACAGTTTCCGACGGATTTTCAAGCATAAAACGACCGTTAACGCTGCAATTTCACGTTCGATATTCTTACGAAGTTCATCAATCGCTGTGGGCTTGTTGGCATAGACCATAGACTTGCCGTTGCGCCACAGTATCACAGCCAAATCACAAGACGGAGGCGGCTAATTGTTTGGGCCATTTCGTAAGATACTCGTAACACGTTTATCAAGCATGATTTTCAATAAATAAATTGTTATATTCGCTGTGTGGTTGTGGCGCCGTCCGGTTGGAACCACGTATTGTCCAAGTCCATATCATCCAATTCGGGCCAAAAATATTCGGTTATCATTGAGCGGTAGCGATTCCTATTGACAGTAACGTCCCGGTCTTGTTCATCATGAAAGAACTACGGCACACGGATTCAGATTTGGTGAATACGGTGATTGGATCAATGGTGAATACGTTTTTGGCTTTACATTCAGTCACAATCATGGCTCGATGCGATAGTGCATTATCATCGTGTAAAATCAACAAATAGAAATCCTTATTGAAGAACCACGAATATCGAAAAAAACAAAGAGCATCGCCTTGATTTTTGAGCGGCTTTGGCGTGTTTTTTTTTTTATACTCTCGCAAAAAAGTTGCTAAGGAGAGTATTATAGTTTTGTTCACATAAGGGTTGTTTGTAAGTCCTAAAACTAAAAGAGTCAGATATATGGTTACATATACCAAAGTGATCAGGGTGACGAGTAGAGTTGAAATCTGGATGTCTGTCTATCCGTCCGTGCAAGCTGTAACTTGAGTAAGAATTGAGATATCTTGATGAAACTTGTTATGCGAGAGTATAAAATGTTCGGTGACACCCGAACTTAGCTCTTCCTTACTTGTTTTTTTGTTTCGATTCGTTTTTGTCCCTCCATTCCGATGACCGTGCACTTGTTTAGTTGTAAAACTCATAAACCTACATTTGTATATCTCACCGGGAGTTATAATCCTCTCCATAAATGGAATGGAAATCGGAACTCGCACTATCACTCTTTTTGGAAAAAATTTCAACTTCATCAGGACAAGTCGAGTAAGAACGCATTTCATACCTAAAATATCCACCAAAAACATTCGAACGGACTCGCGAGAGATGTCGAACTCTCTTGCCAACTCTCTCAAACTTGCCTGATAATTTTCAAGCACCATATACATATTTTCATCAGTTGAAGAAGGTCGTCTAGAATGAAGCGTGTCTTCAACGATCTCTCAACCGTCTTTTATGGTTTCTTACCACTCTTAGGCTTGTTTTGGTTTAATCACCACAATTATTTCGCACACGAAATTTGGTTATAAATACGCAATTTTCAAAATTCTTTGTTCGATATTCTTACCCATTTTAAAAATCGTAACGCCCTGGTACACTGAGGTGTACCGACTTAAGCATCTACTGTAAATAAACTGGTTGACATTATTTTTTTTATTTTCCGTAGCTACCACGTTCTACATACGTGTTAAAAATGCTGATGGCTGAATAGTTGAAATATTTCACTTTTATTTTATTTAAGATATTAACTATTATGTTTACTAAATATCCTTTAGTAATTTTAATCAAACATTCTAATGTACTCGTATCAGCTCTTTATAGGGGTTTTGCTTGGAATGGAAAATGTTATAATGAAAATTCAAATATTACACATACATACATACTATGAAATGCTTACGCTTTCATCACACTTACCAACAGGCAAAGCAACCAACCATACACCAACAGCGACCAAATTCCGATGCAGAAGGACAACATAATGAGTCGTCGACGACATTAGGGGGAGACGCACTGTCCTCACTTCCTCAAGCGTCATTCAACTATATAAATTCCATTGTCGGCAGCGGCGTCATTGGCATTCCATATGCACTTCATCGCGCTGGCTTTGTACTGGGTTTGATTCTGCTGATATTGATTGCTTACATCACGGATTACTCACTCATTTTAATGGTACGTAAATCCAGAATACTCTAAGTTATAAATGTATCAAATTATCATCAAAACAAACCACATATACACTTGTGCTCACACAATTAAGCTACATAAACGTTATGGTGTACAAATTCATAAAAGT
>NW_017535897.1:343543-356228 GCF_001853355.1 Bactrocera latifrons | reverse complement strand
CAACTGCGAGTTTATTTTAATTTTTTCACCAACCACGATACTTATTTCTCTGAATATGATCTTAGCAACTTCCTAACATATAACGGAACTTTTTTGCATACCGTTATAYAAATGAAAAGCTAATTCGGTGAATTTATTTTCAGAAACGTAGTTTTGCTATGCAGTGGCTTAATTATGTGAGTACAAGTGTATGTATGTATGTATCTTATGTATATAAACATTTCATACTCTCGCAAATTTCAAGGAATAACGGCGGGGAAATACTTCTAGGCGTTGCAAAACTATATATTTTTTTTAAATTAAGTTCTTACGCAACATTTATTATTCGACGAATAATGTTGGTCATAGCATCACTTAGTATCCTCACTACATTTTGCTTCGTGTCCAAAAAACAGTGGGGAGCAAAACTGTCAAAATTTTTACAGAATGATATGACATGTTCTGATAACTTTTATTTTTTTACTGGCAGTAATTGATAACATTCATACATCAAAATAAAGTTAATACTTCAATTTAATAAAATATAAAACAGAGCAACTTATTTTATTTATAGATGAAAGTATAAGAAAAATTCTAATTACATGACTTTTTGACAGCTTCGCACTTATACACTTGGACATAAATTATTTACAAGATTTAATACTTTGAGAAAAGACCTTAATAATATGCAAATACATCTCTTTATTTATTATTCCATATATTCTAAACAAACGACCAATATGCCACCACGTTAAGCAACTCTAATTATGCCTTAACATCTGATTGGTATCTATTAATCTTCGTCTCATCCGGCCATATAAAACTTTTCCAATCCTCCTTCCATTCTCGGAAAAATTTAAGCTTAGCTTTCACATTTCGCTTAGATAAAGAGTCTTGCTTTTGTTTAACCGCAGCAACCATACCTATTTTATTTAAAGAGTGTCGGAACGTCCAGGTACTTGCTTGAAGTTGTAATTTAGCAACGGCTTCTTGGGGAATTATACACTCATTTTAGTTTTTTCTTCAAATTTCTTTCCATTTGTCGGTTTATATTCAACTTTTCCGCAATTTTTCTAGCAAAATATCCGATTTTAACTTAAACAATAACTTCGACGTCTCGCAATAATTGGTACATATATATTTATAATATTTGAAAAATATAAATTGTTAATTATTTATCTATGTATATATCCGCTTTCAGTTACCTATCCCAGCCATTTCGGTAAATATAGCATGGCACACTTGTGCATTGGTGCAAAACTGTCAAAATGACTTGTAATTAGAATTTATCATATATTTTCATCCAGGAATAAAATGAAGATGATCTGCTTTATATTTTTAATAAATTGAAGTATTATCTTGATTTTGATGTATGTATGTATGAATGTTGTCGATACAGCTAGTAAAAAAAAAATTATAAGAACATTTCTGTAAACATGTTGACAGTTTTGCTCCCCGCTGTACATACTTATGTCTTTTAAAATGAAGCTAACTAGCTGAAATGAGATAGTACTCGTATACATATGTGACATAGACTTAAACTTAACAGCGCTAAGCCATATGGTTAAAAAATCTACTTAATTTCATTAAAATAACACACATATTGACCAACAACTGCAATACACTTTTCGGTGATTTGCGATAGATCTTGTCGCAAAAAAAGGGTGGTCATCAAAGAGAGGTAAAAATTCTTGGGGAAAAATTTATGACTGGAAAGTTTAATGGTGAAATGATTCTCTTGCAACGTTCATTATTGTAAGTATATCAACGACACCGTCGGAATATATGTACGTTACGTTTAAGAACGCTACAATTTCCAATTTATTTTACTTTAGGAAAGAGAAAACTGCGCAATATTGTAGGGGCCTTCACAAAGATTTAACCCCTAACATGCGTGGAGGATGATAAGACCCTAGAGCATTACCTTGGGGAATGCCCAGATTTAGGCAGGGTGAAAGGGGAAATCTCCAATATAAAAGATGTTGTTATTCCAGAGTTGTTAAATGGTGATTAATTTGTTATCACAATGCGAAGAATAATGAATTGAGTGCGGTTAGACGGGTAACTAACCAACCATCACTGCCTACTTTGTGGAAACATGAATGTTGTTATAATGATATGCAGACATGTTAAAATATTTCACTCACCTTTAATTCCCATAAATTGTGTGAGTAACTATGGTAATACTCGGCAAATTTAGACCCTACTTGCAATTTGTAAGACCACGACATTCACTTATTATTTTTTTTTTTATTTCAGGTAAGATGCGGGCATATATGCGGAAGATTTAGTTACCCAGGTATTATGGAAGCGGCTTACGGTAAATATGGATACTACCTTCTATCGATATTACAATTCATGTATCCATTTCTGGGTAAGTTTTGGAAGACGGTAAAGTATGATTGTAATTTTTTTATTAATATACATACATATGTATGAACAAATATAAATAGTATACATGATTATCATATTGCATTATATTTTTATATTTGCAGCTATGATTTCCTACAATGTTGTCGTAGGTGATACTCTGTCTAAAGTGCTAGTACGGTTTTTTCCGTCTTGGGGTACGTCCATGCGTGTTGTACGGCTGGGAGTTGTATTCTTCGTTACAATTGGCGTTGTAGTACCGTTATGTCTATACAAAAACGTTTCTCGATTAGCCCGTGCCAGTTTTATTAGTTTGGCGTGCGTTGTGTTCATTTTGTTTGCCGTAATTGTAAAGTTGTTGTCGGGTGATTATACTGTGTGAGTATATGACGAATATTATACCTATGTACATATGTACATAAATAGAGAAAGTTGCGACCGAAATAATAATAGTAGTGCGAACAGTGGCGAAAAAAAACTGTGTAAACGCAGGTTGCTTATCTGTTCAATATTTATTTTGATTTTTATATTAATGAATTATTTTATTTACAAGTAATTCATTAAAGAAATTTTAAGAAAATGATTAAATACAAAATTATAAAAATTCGATTTCGGAAGCATTTGTATAAAATTGAGATTTTTAATTATACAGTACAGTCTAATCAGTTCTTACATTTCATTAATTAGAGATGTATTTACACTTTAATGAAAATAAATATGTCGATATTGATCAAAAAGCATAATGATATATGTGACCTGATCTACGAAAAAGAGCTAACGTGCGAAAACTAGTTTTCTGGGAAACAGCTGTTAAAAAAAAGCATCTCATCTTCCATCCGAATCAACTAAAAAGTGAAAATTGATTTTTTGACACCTAAGCCCCCTTTCCGTAGACCAGGTCACTTATATATATAGTATATAAAAGAAAGTTGTTGTTAGTTACACCATTTATAACTCAAGATCGGCTGAAAATTGATGGGGAGGTAGTGCAGAACCAGGGTAAGGACATAGGCTACCTTCCATTTCTTTATATGAGAATCCTATACAACTCATAAAAAAAAATTATATTTCAAATTATAAGATTTGTTAAAAAGTCATATTTGTAGAAATCATTTGGAATTTCATTTCTTCAATGAAAAATAACAAAAACAATAAAACAACCTCACATCTATATATTAATATAAAAGAAAGTTGTTGTTAGTTACACCATTTATAACTCAGTAACGGCTGAACTGATTCGGTTGAAAATTGGTGGGGAGTTAGTGTAGAACCACGGTAAGGACATAATAAAAAAAATATATTTCAAATTATAAGTATTTGTTAACAAGTCATGTTTGTAGGAATCATTTGAATATATGCGTACAATTTTAAACTGATTCTTCATAAAAAATAATACAATTGCAAAGTATTTGGAATATTAGAAAAGAAGTGCAACCAAATATGCAGTGAAATAGATTATAACTGGCTCAGTAAACAGTTATTGAGTATGTATTATACCACATGCATCCCAAAATACTGATATCATAACTTTTCCAGCCGCCCTTTTCTTTCGTTTCTATCACCGACGCAAAAATTCGGCTTTATTCCGATTAGAGGGCACTCAACCACTTCTCATAATCAGTTATTCGTTGTTTCTGTTGGACTATGAACTTGCAAGGCACTCACTTTGCACAGAGCTTTCGCCTCTTTAAGCTTAGCAAATAACTTTTTATCGGTGAATATCCCTCAGCCCAAATTCAACAGTATTTTCCTTCAAAAAGCAATGATTTAGGAACACTCAAAATGCTCTATGAAACTTTTTTTGTAAACTAACACAAGTTGCTTCAACTAATAGTTATAATCCAACTAATAGACATCATATAGATAGTAGTAGTTGTATTATCTATGTATCAGCCACAGTGAAGCGTGGCCGTGTCCTCTAGTTATCAATAAAAATAAAAATATATGTTGACTTTGTTTCAGAATATTTACGAAATTTATGTGAAATTTACTTATTTTTAACTCTTTCGTGTTAGAGTTGCTTACAAAATATAGAAAAACGACAATCGATTAATATACATATATGATTGTATATTTAAAATGGCAAACAAGGTTTTTTTTTAATTTTCGTATCACAAATTTGAGACAATATTTTGTGACTAAAGACTATACTGTGTTGTAAATATAAACTAGTCACAATTTGAGACTTTACCTCAAAAATTCTCAAATACTGACTAGAGACTAATAAGAACAGAAAACAAATTTTATCATTAGCATCACATTAAAGAGAAATAAGTGAGTTATTTATAAAAAATTACATACTTTATTCAATAGTTCTTTAACAAGCTAATTTATTGAGTTTCCCATTGCGTGTTTAGGTCTGGACATACAAATAGCACCATATGCCGGTTCTGCGGAAATTAAATAAATTTATTAGAAATAAGAGATATTATAGTGTTTGAGCACTTACAACGTTAGTATTTCGTTGTGTGCCCACAATTTTTCAAAATTACTTGCCATCGTCAGGGCAAGCCTTCCACTAATAGCGTTTTTTAAAAAGAACACTACAAAAGTTCTTTTTAAATAAAACATAAACGGTTTGGGATATCAATGAAATTCTTTACACGAATCATGGCCACCACTGCACGATTGCAGAAGTCCAGACGCTGAACCGAATTTTCGACAGTGGCGGTCAATTGACTGGACCATTTCGAGAGACAACCCTTTCACAAAATTTGGTTTTAAATAAATCGATTGTGACTTGTGACGCCGTCCTGTTCGAGCCACATATTGTCAATGTCCATATCATCCAATTCGGAGCAAAAATATTCGTTTACCATTGAGCGGTAGCGATTCGCAGTCACAGTGACTTGCCGTCGGCTCATAAAACGCACAAAACCGTATTTTTCAGGATGCAATACGTACGAATGTACTTTCACAGGTATAAATAACTTCATTGATATCGCAAGCAGTTTTTATTTTACTTAAAAAAATAATTTTGTATTGCTCTTACTGAAAAACGCTTTTAAAATTGAGGCTACTCACTCCGAATTTCGGTAGTCAATAATCTCGTTTGGATCTTGTATCTTTCCATGATGAAATAGCAAACCTTACTGAAGAGAAATGTCGAAAGAGCGGGGAAAAATATGGCGTGGTTTGCTCTCCCCATTGGTCTAATTTTGTAGCGTAGCTATTGAAAACCCCTTTATCTGACCCCTCCTTTGTGGAATTGCGTACCATGCCTCCTTTATTCCAGTTCAAAGCTTTTCCGCATTTTTGAGTTTTTTCTTGACACTCTGTATCTTAACATCGTTCCATACATTTTCTATCGATTTTGCATCGGAGCTTTGAACTGGCCGGCTCAGGATGTCAATAATTTCTGCAGTGAGCCAGTTCTTCAAAACTTCCCCAAAACCGTTACGCTACCTCCGCCATTCTCACAGGTTTTGTAGTGTATCTAGAGTTAGTTTCATCGCTCCACAGAAACCTTTTTCAAAATTTGACGTTCTTTTCTAAATATTCCTTACCTGTTTATTATGTTTTGATTTTTTTGTCAGGTGTGTTTTTTCAACTCATTCGTCTAAACAACTGATCATCTTTCAGACGTCTCCCCACAAGTCTATTGGATGCGTTATAGCCAAATGCGTTGCTCATAACCTCTCAGCATATATAATATTAATATCATCGGTCTCAACACCCGCGCCGTTAGTTCTGCTTTCTCCAGACTGGACAGGGAAGCAAAACAAATGAGTCTGGCAGTGAACGAGGGCAAAACGAAATATCTCCTGTCATCAAACAAACAGTCGTCGCAGTCGCGACTTGACTCTCATGTTACTGTTGACAGTCAGAACATTGAAGTAGTAGATGATTTAGTCTATTTTGGAACACCACCAACAATTTCAGCCAGGAAATCCAACGCAGGATAACTCTTGCCAATGGGTGCTACTTCGGACTGAGTAGGCAATTGAGAAGCACTGTAAGAGTCACTCATAATTCCCGTCCTGCTATATGCTCCAGAGGACGATGACAACAACTGATAAGTCGACGTTGCGAGTTTTCGAGAGAAAAGTTCTGCGAAAGATTTATGGTCCTTTACGTGTTGGCCACGGCGAATATCGCAATCGATGGAACGATGAGCTGTATGAGGTATATGACTACATTGACATAGTTCAGCGAACTAAAAGACAGAAAACGAGGACGAAACACTCCAGCTATGAAAGTATTCGACGCAGAACCCACCGGGGAAAGCACAGGAATAGGAAGACCTCCACTCCGTTGGAAGGACCAGGTGGAGAAGGACCTGGCTACGCTTGGAATATCCAATTGGCGCCACGTAGCGAAAAGAAAAAACGACTGGCGCGCTGTTGTTAACTCGGCTGTAATCGCGCAAGCGGTGTCTACGCCAATTAAGAAGAAGAATCTTTCGCCATGATTTAAAAGGCTTAGCTTTGCTTTTTCTGAAGGTGATTCCACCAGGTAGTCCCGTTATTTTGCGACCAGGAGCTTTGCGATTTTTTTATTTTTGAGCAAATTTGGATCGCTTTTAATAAAATTCATGGCGTTGTGTACAATTTTCCTCTAACAACTCATAATTTTAGTAATCTGAGTTAAATTTTTCCAAAGTATGATACAATGCACATTTCTGTCCATTTAGAAAATATTTTAATTTTTTGTTATAGTTATAGATAAAAATCGTGTTTTGTGAGGGATTGATAATTATTAAGCATGATAACGTGGAAAATTGTTGGGATTCAGTTCAATATATTAATAACTTTTTTAAATAATAGACAAATTTCCACATTTTCTTCAAAGGATAGTATTTAGCATTGTAATATTTAAAACTTGAAAAAGTTCAATGTAAAATTCAAGAACGATGAATTGTATTTATAGAAATTAAATTAAATTAAATTAAAAACTACATATTAGTACGTTAATAATGTATTTTGAGTGAACAAATCTGTACGTACATACTTATGTATGTATGTCTGTATGTATACGTACATTGATAAATAATATTGCTAGGTAAACAGTACCCTAAGTGGTAACGCCACTCTGAGGACGGTGAAACTATAGATAAACTATTTAAATATTTTTATGGTATATTAAAATACCATACTACTTACCTTTGAACTTTCATTATTTATTAAAGGAATTTAAGCCTGTCATCTCTCATAAATGTTCTTAAACATTTTTCATTTAATTAATAAAACATCACATTACAAAACGTTTCATCCAACGCATTACATTTCATATTAGAAGTTTGTCCATCATTGTCCATGAAACTTGGTAAGCGCGTTTCTTGGCAACAAACAAGTACGAGTTCGTAGATGGATGTAATCGGATCACTGCCACGCCCACAAAGCATCATTAACCGAAAACTTATAAAGAGCCATAACTAAGCACTAAGTTAAGATATAAAACTGTAAATTGATTCAGGCTATTGAGGTAGCAAGGAGCATCTGTGGGTAAAATTTATTGAAAAAGTGGAAGCGGCTTTTAAATTTAATGTACATATCTCCTAAACAGTTCTTATAAGAACTCCAACGTAAAGCGTGAAAATGGATGATATCGAATTATAACTCCGCTCCTGAATTAATTTAATTGACATTTTTGCATTGCAGTATGATATGGGCAAAATCGGTTAACAACCACGCCTACTACATAACATAATGTATTTCATTAGATATGAGAGAGAAAGTTCATTATCGTTTTAATGAATATTCTACTTTTGTAACCTAATACATATGAAAATTTTATATAATAATATATTTATTTATATACATATATAAATGTATGCACATATGTATCTAAATCTATATAAATACACGTAAACATCAGAAACATCTTTTTTTCAATTTCAGCGCCGATTCCCCAGAATCTTGGAGATTTTCCAACATTGATTTAATTCCAGCAACGGGCATTATGGTTTTTGGTGAGTTTCTAGCATAATTAAATAAACCTTTTTCGTCGGGTGTTGAGAATATAATATAATATTGTTTATTGGAATTTTTATTGCTTGATAGTACTTACATATATATAATTAAACCAAACCATATCCGCAACGACAATTACTATTTAGTTGGAGTGTTTGTGATTTTTTTTCTTATATGGTGTTATTGCAGCATTTATGTGCCACCATAATACGTTTTTGGTTTATCAGTCCATGAGAAATGCTACACTTGAGCGGTGGGAGAAAGTCACGCACATTTCAATTGGATTTGCTTTAGCAGTAGCAGCTCTGTTCGGTATTGCTGGATATTCTACATTCCGTGCACTATCACAAGGTATTTATATTTTACATGTGAAAATTTTGTAGTAATAAATGTTAAGGACTAAACTACCGCAAGCGAAATACTTTTCCAACTATACTTAAATCCCTGGACTTTGACGGTGATAATTGTTCGTAACTAACCAATCGGACGACTTTAGGAAAAGCACGAGAGCACCTATTGCAGAATCTAGTGATATATGAACAGTTGTAAATGACTATTGTTCATGACCATTTTGAATTAGCGCACCGGCTGCAATTCCTTCTTAACCAAAAAAATTTAACAAATCTTTATAATTTAAGTACATATTAAAACTTACCTTCCTGAACAATTAAACGGCGAAAAATGTCTTTATATGTAAAATAACAGCTAAAACAGGATTGCAATTATATTTGGGTTCTGGTCTGACGTATTTTGCAGTCATTGCTAATAATTTTATGCGTGTGCTTGTTGTTTTGCCGATGCACCGTGTGGAAAATTCTGCAATTCGTGCACCGTGCAAGGGTTTTGCAAAAGCAAGATGATACCCTTATTGAGGAAATTTTTTTCCATATAACAACATAAATGATAAATGGACGTAATGGACGTTAAATGTACAAAAGTGGTTAAATAATAGAGATTAAATGATAAGGAAACGAGAAGGGTTAAATGGTAACTGCTCTAAAACTTTTCTTTCGCCTGAAAGAACATGAAACATTTTGCTCGCGATATCAGGGACCAATTGGGAAAATATAAATACATATGTTTATATAGCATATCTGTATGTACATATATGAATATATTCTTACTATTTTAATAATCTTCTATCTCTTATTTTAGGCGATTTATTGGAGAACTACTGTTGGAATGATGATCTGATGAATTTTTCGCGGGTGCTTTTCTCCATTTCAATTTTATTGACTTTTCCAATAGAGTGTTTTGTTTCTCGAGAGGTTAGATGATCTTATTGAAAAGAATGTCTGAGGGCATAAATTACTTATATTGTATGTATTGCTTTATGGGTACAATATTTCAGATTGTACGCGCTTTTGTGCACCGCTTTGTATTAAAAGAACCTATTAGTGAGCTGACATTAGACAAAGATCCCAATCTTGAGAAAGGCGCTGATATTGATGAATATGGAAAAACCATTACGTTGGCTATAGTTTTCAGCGCTTTCCTCATTTCGCCATTAACTGATTGTTTAGGATCGGTACTAGAGTTAAATGTAAGTAAAGCGACTGTTGCTAAATCACAAATACTTATCGCATTATTATTCGTAGGGACTTTTGGCAGCGATCCCTTTGGCATACATTCTCCCTGGTCTAGCTTACATACAAATGGAATCTCACTCTATCTTCAGCCGCGAAAAATTACCGGCACTCGGTCTGGTCGTCTTTGGAACCATTGTAACAATAATGGGTGTGGTCGTACTCCTACCTGGACTTATGGGAGATTGTCGTGCTGATGTCGTCATGGATTACTGTAAGCAAGAATTTACAGAGAATGGAAAAACAAATTCTTCTACTGGCCACAAATAAAATAGTAAATCAGGCCGTATTCCAGGCATCCACTTGTTAAAACATACATACATATTAGAAATCGTTTTAAATTACAATTAAAACGGACGTATGCACCTGTTAAATATGTGTTTACAGTTGATTAGTATGTACATACATACACGCGCTACAATAATGCAAATATGTTGTCGAAGTTGACGTGCATAAAATATTTTTTAGGGAAAATATTAAGTTTAAGAAATCAAATTTAAAAACAGTTTGTTCAAAAGTCCAATCGCGATACTAGCGATTCAAAATATAGCGTAAAGATAAATAGATCTTGCAAATTCGATAATTGTGATTTCTGTTTAAGATTTAAAAAAAAATTAACACTGTAAAGATGTATACATGGCTAACAATATTTCACTGTCAAATTCCCATTTATAGATTTAAGAAATTTTTCGATATTATAAATATTTTTGTTGAATATGATGCTCTAACTTATACACAATGTAGTTTATAGTATATATAATATATAATTTTATCTGTTGTTCTATATTGTTGCCATTACTACTTTTTTATGGTTATGATTAGCGATTAATGTGCATCCTATCCCAAGATGAACTTAATCGGGCTTTCATTGACAAATTATATGCATACATACATGGATGGCCACACCGCGAGCATGTCCACGCGGAAGCTTTGTAAAAAATTACAAGTTTGACACTTTAACACTATCGGCAAGGAAACAAATCCATCAACTACTGATAACTTATAGAGTTTAACAGTTAAAGCCTATTTACACTGACTACCGAAATAATCTTACAAAGTTTGTACATTTATTGCAAGATACTTGTTGTAGCTATGATCATTTCAAAATAAAACAGGAAGTGCAAAAGTAACTATTTTATATATATACATACATACATACATACAAAAACTTACATCGAGTACATATAGCACTTATGGCAATTACATACGAATTCACGAAGAAATCTTGTTACATAAATATATTAGCATTCTTTGTTTTTTACAAAAAATATGACAAAAAAATTGTGCAATAAACTGTTGGTTACATTTTCGCTCGATATCAACAATTATACTATAACATGAAGAAAGATCACCCTAGTATATATGTACATATAGGTTATATGTACTGTATGCAGATAACACAAATAGTTACATACATATGAATTATGTGTACATATGTACATATGTGTGAAGTATACTATTCGAATATATGTATATATATGTTTAAGTACATATTTATGCCTGTAAAAGCTAAGCAAAGATAACTAAAAGTTTCAAGCTGAGAAAATTTATTTTTATGGAGCATTGTTAAAGTTCCTAGACGTAAGGAGAGTACACTTTTGATAAAATATTTTAAAGTAAAATGTTACCTGTATGCCAAAGATTTACAAAGGACAACAAAATATGAAAGGACCATACATAAAGGGAATTAAAATAAAATATTAAACTTGTTATCAGCCTATTTATATGTACATATATACAACTTGTTTACCTACGTATAATACTACTTTCGCAAACGCAGTATTTTCTCTGTATCCTCATTTTTTAAATAAAAAGTTATATACTGTATAGGGTTACTACATTTACGCGAAAAGATATATAAGCACAATATTTATATATGTATGTCCGTATACCACAATAACCTTTAGTTGACTCCGTAAATAACTGGTATGAACCACAAGCTTAACAAGCCACCCGACTATATTTTTTCCAAAATGGAACCGGTATTTTTTAGGTGTAGGACATTAACATAGAAGTAGTTTGCCAGGCTCTTAGCAGGAATATGTCTGTCTCGTACTAGTTAAAACTAGTTTAAAACCGGCTAAAATATTACTTACAGGTATGTTTCTGAGTCACTTGATGCTCTGCTTTGTGATGCAGCATTACTTTATTAAGTATGTTTATTTCGATTTTCTGAATTAAAACGAAATGTTTTGTTATTGATAATGAACAAATTGTTGATAAAAGTAGTAAATTCGCTTATGTTCAGACTTTGGTGGATCCTAAATCCTAAAATCAGTCATTGCGTTTTACTAAAGTCTTAAGCACTTCCATTCATACAATGCAGTATTTTAGCAGTATTATTCAGTAGTGTTGAAATTAACTAATCGATCAAATTTTTTTTGTAAATAAATGCATTCATGACGAAGGATTTTTTTATATTTATTTATTGGGTGTACTATAATAGTTAAATAAATTGTTAAAATGACACTTAAAAAGAAAGGTTCTGTACGATGTTCACGATTGCGGGCGCAATTTCGATCTAAAACAAAAATTTAAAAAAGATTATTAATCTGTAAAAAAGCCGCTATCGCGTTATGAAAGCTTTTTTATACTCTCGCAACAAAGTTGCTAACGAGAGTATTATAGTTTTGTTCACATAACGGTTGTTTGTAAGTCCTAAAACTAAAAGAGTCAGATATAGGGTTCTATATACCAAAGTGATCAGGGTGACGAGTAGAGTTGAAATCCGGATGTCTGTCTATCCGTCCGTCCGTCTGTCCGTCTGTCCGTCCGTCCGTGCAAGCTATAACTTGAGTAAAAATTGAGATATCATGATGAAACTTGGTACACGTATTT
>NW_017535897.1:329024-342958 GCF_001853355.1 Bactrocera latifrons | reverse complement strand
GGTTCACAACCACGCCTGAAATCTCGATTATCACTTTATCATGCGAGAGTATAAAATGTTCGGTGACACCCGAACTTAGCCCTTCCTTACTTGTTTTGTCTTTTGTTTCAATAGCGAATGACGTAAAAAACTTCTCTCCAACTTAGAACTAGATATCTTTAAAACTCTTCTAGAGAGGAAACCTTTTTGAAAACGCCATTCTGTGAAAAACACGCTTAAAGATTGAAGTCGCTATGTTCCCCTCTCTACTCCCTTTCTACAAGAAACTCAAGTCATTACACTATAATTACTTGAATTTTGATTTCAAAATGTTAGGGAATGTTTATTACATTGTACAATCCTATAATGCAACAAAAAAAATCGATTTTTCGAAAATTTCACACTGAAACGATCCCTTAGTATTCAACTTTATAGTGAATATATATTATTTCACACTTACTGGTACTTGCATACATATATAAATATTTTGTATACTATACATATAACTATTTTATGTTAATTTGTTAATACATCTTCCTGTCTGTTCTAAAGAGCTTAAACTATACATATCAGAACTTTTTATACAAATTTCTATCCTCAAATGAAGCTGGTACATACTTTATAGTGCATTTAATTAAAAAAAAAAAAAAAAAACGATGTACATTTTCTAGCTTTAAATTATAGCGTAAATTTTAAGTTTTTGCAATATACGAATATAACATATAAGAGACCTATGAAGCTTTTTGAAGTTATTGATTTTAACCATTTACACAATATGTTCTGCAGAAATATTTACATACCAACATATACTTACATGTATGCGGGAGTAGAATATAGTTTGTTAGAATATTATATAGAGCATGTTTAGGGAAATGCACAAAAATGCATAAACTACTTTTTGTCTTGTTGTACTAAAATACTTGCATGTACGTATAGAAAAATATCCATAAAAGTAGGAATTAAATTTATTAATGATGGAAATGAATCAAAAATAATTATGCACACAGTTGAAATCAAAATATTAATATAAAAGGGAAAATGTACATACATTTACATATTTACTTTTTGTGTATATGCAAAGTGGCTCAAACACATTAATATTAAATATATCTGAAATATGTACATTTACATACGTATGTATATATTGTTATATATAGGTCAAATATATTATTAGTGGAAAAATAAATTTATTGACATCATTCAACTGCAAATCGGTTTACTGTGTGTGACTTAATGCGTACTAAATACTTGGTTCCTACATTTTGCTACTTTTGATAAAATAATATATTTTATTGGTTGTTCAGCAGTTGAAGTTTTTCCCATTTTTAACCACATTTACAAATGTGTACTGTGCAGAAGATCTTATCGGCACTCATATGTTCTAAATATATTTTAGAAACCACAATAAAATGTAACCACCAAGACAAGATAATAATTCCTTACTTGTAAATTGGCACTCTATGATATGTGAATTTGTATAAAAGGATGACATTCATTTTGGAATTCATCAGTTTCGCACCGGTACTACAGTTGCACATTGCGCATATTCGTCAGCTCTCCGATTTCTATCAATAATTGTGTGTATAGTAGAAGGGGATTTACAAACATCGTTAATAATGGCCGATAAAAAGAATCTTTTATTGCTCTTCGATCGTCCCAATGAACCCATTTTTATGGAGAAGGGAAAAGCTGCCGTTTTCGATGTTCCTGACAAGTTTCTCACCGATCGTTACCGTCTCATCGGTAATGAGGTGCAGAGCCGTTTTGGTGAAAAGGCTGAACAACGTATTCCAGTTAGAGATATAGCTGTCCCAGATCTTCGTCTACCAATGTCGCTCCCAAGAGATGCACAATTTTCGCTTTTTATTCCGGCTCATCGACGTATTGCCGGTCGTTTGATTGACATTTTCATGGGAGTGCGCTCTGTTGATGATCTTCAGAGTGTAGCTGTATATGCCCGAGATCGGGTGAATCCGTATTTGTTTAATTATGCACTATCTGTGGCACTACTTCATCGACCGGACACCAAAGGACTTGATTTACCATCCTTTGCACAAAATTTTCCCGACAAATTTGTAGACTCCCAAGTTTTTCGACAAGTACGTGAAGAAGCCACCGTAGTTCCCGAGGGATCGCGTATGCCAATTACCATTCCACGGGATTATACCGCTTCCGATCTAGAGCCCGAACATCGATTATGGTATTTCCGAGAAGATCTTGGAATTAATCTCCATCATTGGCATTGGCATTTGATATACCCTTTTGAAGCTGGTGATCGTGCTATTGTGAATAAGGATCGTCGCGGAGAGCTCTTCTACTACATGCATCAACAAGTAGTGGCCCGCTACAATTTAGAGCGTTTTAGTAATAATCTCGCACGAGTAGTGCGCTTTAACAATTTACGAGAACCAATCTCAGAGGGTTACTTCCCAAAGATGGATTCTTTGGTTTCTAGTCGCGCTTGGCCACCACGATTCGAAGACACAAAGTTGTCGGACCTAAACCGAGAGTTGGATCAAATTAATTTAGATGTAAGTGATTTGGAGCGCTGGAGGGATCGTATTTTTGAAGCTATATCCCAAGGTTTTGCCACTGATGTAAGTACTCATAAATTATATTGCAAGTGCAAAAGTATTCGTGTTGACAATTTTATTAATTTCAGGAAAGTGGCAATCGTGTGCCATTAGACGAAGTGCGCGGAATTGATGTTTTGGGTAACATGATGGAGTCATCTATTGTATCACCCAATCGTAGTTTGTATGGTGATTTCCATAATATGGGGCATGTGTTTATTTCCTATTCCCACGATCCCGATCATCGTCATTTGGAATCCTTTGGTGTAATGGGAGATTCTGCCACTGCTATGCGTGATCCCGTGTTTTACAGATGGCACGCGTACATCGATGACATTTTCCAAGAGCACAAGACTCGTCTTCCTCCATACACCCTAAATGAACTCAGCTATGATGATATTTCTGTTACGGGTGTACAGGTGAGTCCCGAAGGCGGTCGACCAAATGTACTTCAAACATTTTGGCAACAGTCTGACATCGATTTGTCCCGAGGAATGGACTTTGTGCCACGTGGTAATGTGTTTGCCCGTTTCACTCATCTGCAACATACACCATTCACCTACACCATTAACGTCAACAACAATAGTGGTGCACAGCGATTTGGTACAGTACGTATTTTTCTGGGACCGAAAGCAGATGAGCGCGGACAAGGAATGCTCTTTAAGGATCAACGTTTACTAATGATAGAGTTAGATAAATTCATTGTAACCTGTAAGTAATAAGCTTCTGTTAAATTGTAATTAACTTGAATACTTATTAATCTTCAGTAAATCCTGGCCAAAACACCATTCGTCGCCGATCGGCTGAGTCCAGCGTCACCATTCCTTTTGAGCGCACATTCCGCAATTTAGATGTAAGTCGCCCAGCAGCAGGTAGTGCAGAAGAACTAGAATTCAACTTCTGTGGTTGTGGATGGCCCAATCACATGCTTATTCCGAAAGGTTTGCCCGAAGGTCTGCGCTGTGAGCTGTTTGTAATGGTGTCCAACTATGATCAAGATAGGGTAAAGAAAATCGTATTTTTGTAAAGCATATTTACTTTAGTAATTTCAAACCCAATTTGTAGATCGAGCAACAATTGGTGGGCACGTGCAGCGACGCAGCCTCCTATTGTGGTGTGCGAGATCGTCTCTATCCGGATCGGCGACCTATGGGATATCCTTTTGACCGCCTGTCACGCGCTGGGGCGGACCGCCTGGTCAATTTCTTGACACCAAATATGAGCATTGTCGACATGGTTGTTCGCCACGAAAACCGTGTTGTACTTCGTAATACTTAATTCAGCTACACAATGGCAAATTGAGAGAAATTTACAAACATGTTCTAGGAAATGAATGCATTTTTATTGGAAATAATAATCCTAAAATTTTTTATATACATTATAACAGTACACTAAATAAAGAATAATTTTGCATACGAATTACACTGTTAACATAGGTTATAGATATAGATATTGTGTAATTAAATTCTGCGGGTAAATGATATTTCAAAGAAATGTATTTTGATAAGTGGGTAGAACGGTTTTAATTACTATGCCAAATATGAGCGCGATCTGTAACCCAGTTTGTCCACAGCAGCTGCTTCAGTCGGTGCATCACAGTAGTGCATTGCGATTTTTACAACGTAGAAAAATATTGAACAAAGAATGCTCAAAATTTGAAAACAAGCCTCGTTCTGGACAACCTTGGGCTTCTTTAACTGATGAAAATATTAAAAGAGTAAAGGATATGGTGCTTTATAATCGTCAGACAAGTGTTAGAGAGGTTGCAAGATAGCTCGACATCTCTCGCGAATCCGTTCGAATGATTTTGATGAATATTTTGCTCGACTCATCCTAATAAAGCTGAATTTTTCCAAAATGAGTACAATTTTGACCGAATTTACAGCCAAAAATGCAATGAATACCATTGATCAGCGTATTCGAAGGGATAAAACAAAATTCGTTGAAAGAGCTGAAGGCCATCCGAAAAGGTACTTATGAAAAAATTCGCTATATTTTGAAATTTTTGTATAAAAAGGGAAGAATGTCACGCAAGCCACCAATGAACTTTGTGAAATTTATGGACGCAATGCAGTATCATGAGGATAGAGTTATGTGTAGATGTTCACGCAAATGAGGAAAGTTCTCTGATCGCCATTCACTTGTGAGTGACCAGAAATGATTCTTTTACATAAGACTCAAGCAGCTCACCACTTTCGGTCTTTGACCAAGTATCCTCTGGGTAGCCTAAGAACATCAGTTTAAAGGCGAGCTAAAGTGAGAAGGTAAAATATCGCCTTTGGGGTTGTGCGCTGGGTTTGAGACCCGCCACGTAAAAAAAAACACCCCCGTGAAAAGTTATAGCCAGCCACGGCTATAATCGCGAAAGCGGTGTCTACGCCAATTAAGCAGAATACTGCAGTATAATTTCGTTTTCGCTCGCTTCCGTTCTCGAAAGCGTATTTGGAAAGCTCATTTCACTCGCTAACACGTGTTTGATTGATTGTTGTTTATTTTAAGTCGTTCGTGAGTTATAGCGAAATTTCCAAATTTCGATTAACACTGATGGAATAATGTCTCTAGAGAAAAAATGACAAAAAGTGGTCGACCAAAATAATACATATCATGACCTGAATTGTAAAATAACGTAATAACATTTTCGGAAATTTGCAGTGGCATGATTGGAACACGAAATAAAATGGAACATGAGTGAAAATTTTAATATTGGTTAAAACTGGTTTATATCTGAGCGCAGAGCCTGAAAATGTTGAACATATGTAATATGAAATATTATATGTGAAATTAATATGTAATTTGAAGTAGTGAAGCGTAATCAATAAGACACTCAATTTCGAATTTTTTGATGACACGTTATCTTGTAATTCACGTGACGATATTTATTTATTTATTATTATAAATATAAAAAAACAAAAATTAGTTGAAGTTTAATTAGAAATACTAAAAGACTTTTTCGACTACCCAATATAATGTCTGTCTCTTATACACATCTAGATGTGTATAAGAGACAGACGTTATCTTGTAACTCACGTGACGATATTTATTTATTTATTATTATAAATATAAAAAAACAAAAATTAGTTGAAGTTTAATTAGAAATACTAAAAGACTTTTTCGACTACCCAATATAATGTTCTGTTATACTTGTACATCTGAAATGAGGCGTTCTCGGTAATGTTGGTTTGATGCAAACACTTTGACAAAGCAAAAGTGTCATCTTCGCCAAAATTGAAAGTTCGAAAAGGCATCACTGTCGTAACTCTTGCCCAAAAACTTTCAAATTTTGCAGCATTTGAAAAGCTAAAATGTCAATGTAAGTTATTTATATTAAATATAATTTTAATACTATACTTTTGGATTTCTTTTAAATTTTATAGGAAATAGGTAAAAGAGATGATGTAAAATTTTGGAATAATCTTTTGATTTTAATGGTGTTTGCAATTAATATTTTTTTACATGATTCATTGTCTTTTTATACTTTTCTATCTAAAATCGGTCAATTTTGCTATCTAGCAAGTCTGTGAAACTTTTCAAAGAAATATTTATATTTTGCATATTTTTCTATTTGAAAACGAGCAGTTTCATGCAAGGCATTCGACACACTTTGACGGAGAAAACGCACATTTTAAAAAAATTTGCGCTGTAACTTGCGATGTCATAAAAATGTTATGCACCGAATTTGGTGGAGATTGGTCGAGTAGGTTCCGAGATATGGATTTTCACTTAAATGTTTTTTATCCCATGATCCAAAAAGCGTTGTCGAATCATCTCGGATGTTCAATTTTATGTCTCTAACGTATTTATGTAGTTATTGATTTATCGCACTCTTTTTACAGTAAAATTATATGGGAAGTGGACAGGGTTATCTTCCGATTTCATCCATTTTTACAATGTCAGGAGGGATGTTTAAGGGATTTGTCCTGAGCTTGGTAGTTGTATCTTCAGTGGTTTAGGAGATATTTTTTCGAAATTGCAATCCCTTGTGCCAAGTACAGTCTTTTATCTTAATTTGGTGCTTAGTTATAGCACTTTATAGCTTTTTGTTCGATGACGCTTTGAGGGCGTGGCAATGGTCCTATTACGTTAACTGCAATATTAACCGTCTTACGAGATATCTCAAGTTTTGCTCAAGTTAAAGCTTTCACACACGGACAGACGGGTAGACAGTCACCCGGAATTGAACTCCTTCCTTCAGACTAATAATTTATGCATAACATTTATGTGTACTATATATAATACATGAGAGCGCGTAGTTCTAGTTTTATTCGTCGCATCGGGTCATGCTATACCTTTTTGGAAAGCTCATTTCACGCGCTAACACGTGTTTGATTGATTGTTGTTTCTTTTAATTCGTTCGTGAGTTATAACGTCGCAAACATGGAGCAAAATAAAGAGAAAATACGGCATATTTTACTGCACTACTACGATAAAGGCAAAAATGCATCTCAAGCCGCCAATAACAATTGTGCAATTTACGGACCCGATACAGTTTCCATTTCCACAGTACAACGATGGTTTCAACGTTTTCGTTCTGGTGTAGAGGTTGTCGAAGACGCGCCACGCTCCGGAAGGCCTGTCGTCGAAAATTGCGATAAAATCGCTGAATTGGTCGAAAGAAACCGGCATAGTAGCAGCCGTAGCATCGGTCAAGAGCTGGGCATGAGTCATCAAAAATTTTATGAACAATTGAAAATTCAATTAAAAATACCGCAAAACTTTCTTGACAACCTAATATAACACTTTATTTACCTTTATTCCTTTTAAGTGATACAAGTAACTTTTAGTTGAGAAAAACTATTATATTCTGCACAAAAATACTCAATATATATATATTTCTGCCCTATTATTAGGCACACCCAAAACAACTTAACTGTTAGTATTAGAGCAAGCTGCGACAAAAATATGTTTTTCATTAATATAAACGTATAATCATTCCCACGAGGTATGATAGGAAGTTTAAATGGTATTTCCACTTCTTAAGCTAGTAAGCGGTGCTTATATATTGCAAACTTATACATATATTCGATTAATATGAGCTTTTTAACAGATCTGCACATCCACATAAATATTTTTGTATTTGTTTAATAACAAACAAACATCATCATGATTATAGATAAGGAGGTTTCAATAAAACTCATCTTATTTTGATTGAATTTACATTTAGGTCGAATATAATGAATTGCGTTTAAATGTGAACACTCAGTACGATTCCGAGCGCAGTGATTGACATTATTCTTATTCTGTTTAACTATCGAAAGCACGCAAAATGCGTCGCCGTTTATTTAGCATTGTGATATTTTCAGTCATCGCTTGGATCAATGTAAGTGCACGCGCCGTCTGTACTTTAAGTTTGTTTTAATAATATGAATACGAGTAAATTTTACAAATTTTTAGGATGTAAACGCTGCAGCAACTAAGCAATCGGATGCGACCAAATTCATTTCCGACGCCAGTACTCGTTATTATAAGCTTTATAATAAGATTGCAGAGGAAACATATTCATCCACAGATGACGATGACTTTAATACAATATTTTCGAAACTGACCACTGTCAAAAGAATAGCTGCAGAACTGGTTACAATTTCCGAAGAGGCTAGTGATTATGATTTGGAGAATATCCATGATATGCAAGTGAAAACGGCCTTGCGGAATCTTCGAAGAGTTGGCGAGCTATTTGTCTTGGGAGAAGATTACTTTTCATCGGTGCTGATAAACTTCGCTGCTCTCAAAGAACTTTCTACAGATAAAGACATCGAACCCTATTTGGGTGGCGCGTATATGCCAAGTCAAGACGATAGCTCGCTAGCGTACTATCCGGATATACAGAAAATATTTCAGCGCAGCAATGATTCTGATGAACTGAAATACTATTGGGAGACTTGGCGCGAGAAAAATTTGGTTTGGTCTTCAGTTAATTTCTACACCATTATTGAAGCCTTTCAAAAGGCTGCTAAGATTCTAGGTAATATGTTCTTTCCCATTTCAAGTGCATAAAATCTATTAGAAACGACGTAGAATATTTTTGAACTCTATTTGAATGACACAAGTATATGCAAATGCATATGGTACATACCACTATGTATGTAGGTGTATATATTATACTCACTATATATGTATATATTATATATTTTGTAGACATACCGGTACTTGAATTTTGGTTTCGCTGCTACAATAATAAAGAATTTTTGCGGGAAATGGAACGAGTGATGGAAGACATTAAGCCCGCTTATAAGGAACTTCACGCATTCATTAGAAAGGAACTCCATGAGAAGTATGGTGGGAGTGTTGTTAATCCTAGAGGCCCTATTCCAGATCATTTGTTCCAACAAGTTCGAGAACAGGCTTGGCAGGCCAATAGCGTTATCGAACCATATTTTCCAAAGGCAAACCTTCCGCCATATGACAGTTTTGTGGCGCATTATGATGCAAAGGACATGATAGATGCAGCAGAAAATTTCTATCAATCTCTTGGGTTCGATGGATTAGACAAGGAATTCTATGAGAAGCAGTTGAAGGAGCAAGACGAGAGTGCTGACAATGGAGATTGCAGAGCCGATATTTTCGATCTCACACCGCATGTATACATGAAATATTGTAAGAAGGTGGAGTTTAGAAAATTTTTGCAAGTTCATGGCTATCTCGGACGGTTACATTACGCTAAAGAAAAGCACAATCTTCCATCGTACTTCTTCAATTCTTATGATTTAGAATATCCAGTAGGGGAAGCCGTAATTTTGTCAGCATCTACCCCCAAACATTTACAAGCCATTGGACTTTCTAAAAATTTCCAATTTTCGGATCAAATTTTAATGAATCGATTGTTTAGAATGGTAACAGTTAATAGATTGCTAATGTATTCCTTCACACATTTCTTATTTATCTTAGGGTATTCATACAATGCTCAACATACCACTGTACTTCGTCCACACCAAGGTAATGACTGATCTGTTGAATGGTACAGTGGAAATCGAGAGGATTAACAAACATTACTGGGAACTTATGGTAAAATACGCTGGGGTGGAGCCCCCATCAGATCGCCCGGAAAGTGCTATTGATTTCCCCTATAATTTTTATTTGGATATGGAGGAAAACCATCAGACTAAGTGCGTATCGAACTTTTCACATATCCAGGAGTTTTGCATGCCTGCACTTATAAGTACACATGCATACATATGTTTTACTTTTATACAGAAAGTTCGTATCTGAGGTTCTTGGCTACCATTTTTACCGCTCGTTTTGTGAAAAGACTCATCACAAGGGATACCTACATAACTGCGACTTTTACGGTAATATGGAAATCGGCAATTCTCTAAAGTAAAAACGAACACATTCAAGCTAAACTTATTAATATCGTTAAAATGGGTTATTACCACTTCTCAGATCAATGATGTCTTTGGGTTCTTCAAAGCCTTGGCATGACACTCTGATAAGAGTTTTAGGCACCAATTCAAGTCTAAGTGGGGACGCTTTGATTGCTTATTATACGCCTATGTTGGATTGGTTAAAGGCGAAAAACCGTGAATCAAACGTCAAAATAGGCTGGAATTCCAGTCAAAAAAGTAAGTTCTTCAAGAAAACTCATAAAAGTATTATACACATATTTTTTTTTATAGAAATTCTTTAAGTTTGAGGAAGAAATGGCACTTCTGGTTTACATAATGTGCGAACCTTATTATATACAAATATAGACTTATATTAATATATATACTCACATACATATGTATATGCGATTATTTTGAAATACTTTGCATATTAAATATATAAATATTTCAGCAACAAAAAAATAAATGTTATAGTTATCTGATTTTCTTAATTTTCGCTGTCATTGTTAAGTATATTTTAGAAAATTGTATTGCAAAATTACGTGTTTTTAGCTTTTTAATTAAAGGATACCGTAAAAAAAAATCCGAATAATCGGTTGTATGGTAGATACATATATGATATAGTGGACTGATTTGATCGATTCTGACAAATGATTAAAAAATATTGAAATGCACCTATTTATTGTATTTAAATTAACGAAGAAAGTTTTATAATCCCTAAAAAACTTTCCCTTTAAACCGATTCGCCGATTTTAGACTCATAGTCTCTTATGCAAAGTTGTTCATCTATCTTGTGTGTACATAATGTCTGTCAGCTTTGCGCTCGTATTCGTATTTCCAAAATTTACTACATGTGGCGTTCATTGGGAAAAATGTTACAGTAAATACACTTTTTTTTATAGCTGCAATTCAATTATATCCTGATAGCTTTGATTACAGCTTGTAACTAAATACACAGAAACCGATTGCCAGGTATGTTGGAGTAATCGAGTGCAATATTTTGTCGCCATTAAATGCTTTCTTGAAATTTTGTCTTCTATTAAAGTCCAAACAATCTCTGTTGGATTGGCGTCTGGTGACTGTGATTGTCAATAGCAATATCCATGTCCAAGCAATATTATTTTCTTCTTTTGTTCAAAGCCGAGCCCAGCGAAAAGTTAATTTCCATCAACGCTGATTTGATACTGGCTCCCATAAAGTCTTCTGGTACCATTGTAATGTTGAAAAGTTATGTCTCTGACGCATTTAGTTATTGATTTATCGCACTTAAGAAAAAACCGTTATATGAGGAGTGGCAAGGTTATCCTATTTTCCCATTATCCTAAGGAAAGTTAAAAAATTTCGGGATTCGTTGTGCCAAATTTGAATTGTCTATGTTGATTTACGGCTTCACTTTGACACTGCTATGCCTGCATACAGGAGCTGACAGATGGAGAATAATGCAACGAATATCAAAAGCAAAACACCAGTAAAATAATGGTGCATATCTTGAGCACTTGTCTCGTATAAGGCAACGCTTCAAACATTTGGGTGTCTTATGGTATGGGACACTGTAAGAGGTATCGATAGCGTCAAACGCTAGCATTCTGAAGGATGAATACTCTTCACGAACTATGTAGCGACACTCCATCTGGCATCTCAAAGGACTAAAATTGGTCTACATATGTGCAGCTTATGATCTAACCAAACTAACCTAACCTGTTAGGCCCTTACACCCAGTTGCAATCTTAGGATCACTTGATTGCTACGAAAATATGTATGTACCAAGATTCTTAATTTTTTTCTGGTTTTACCACTTACGGTTAACAACAGTGCGCCAGTCGTTTCTTCATTTTTGCAATTTGGTGCCAATTGGAGATTCCAAGCGTAGCCATGTCCGTCTCCACCTTGTCTTTCTATCGGAAATTAGGTTTTCCTGTTCCTCTTTCTCTGCTTTCCCCGGCGGGTACTGCGTCGAATACTTTCAGAGCTGGAGTGTTTCCGTCCATTCGGACAACATGACCTAGCCAGCGTAGCCGCTGTCTTTTAATTCGCTGAACTATGTCAATGTCGTTGTATATCTCATACAGGTCATCGTTCTATCGAATGCGATGTGTAAAATATTCTTTAAAACTAAACCTTCCCTCAAAACATCGTTGCATCTACACTATACGTATATCAGACAGGGAATGTTAAGTGACTTTTAGAGTTTGGTTTTTGTTCGTCGAGAGAGGACTTTACTTCTCCATTGCCTAATCATTCCGGAGTAGCACCTGTTAGCAAAAGTTTATCTGCGTTGGATTTCGATGCTGACGTTGTAGTTGGTGTTAATTGTTCCAAGAGAGACGAAGTTATCTACGACTTCGAAGTTATGACTGTCAACAGTGACGTGGGAGCCTAGCCGACGAGTACTTCTTTATCCATTCTGGAGAAAGCAGAATCAGAGAACTTATTTTTCATGCTTCATGTTAACTGTCAGCGAGGGAATTCATTTCATATGCAATGTATGAATGTAACGAATTTCGTTTTGTATAATTTTGTATGAATGCATGCAAGTTAACGACCGAATCCGCATAGCAACCTTACCATAACTGTAAATGAAATTGAATCTTTGCTTTTTGCAATTACACTGTCTCATTAATTAAAAATTTTAATTAACGTTTTTGATTATTTAAGAATTCGATATTCCTTTTCCGTTCTGAATCCAATAATCCACTCTAATTAAAACAATATCGCTCGCTCTCACAAGAAGGCATAACAATAACAATTGTAAAGAAAACAGAACGTTCTGCTGGAATATGCTGTAACAGCTAATATTGTAATTAACTTTCAAGCCGACTAACTTCAATCAAGCCGATGCTTACACTTCAGCTTTAGCTATAACTTTAAGTAAATAAGGCCAAAATGTATATACATATGTACATACATATATTAGTATTTCAGAAATAAAGATTTGATTTGTATCTGGCGATCCACGGGAACCACACGTGCTCTTATTTCATCCGCACGTTCGCGTATATAAAATATATAAATTTTTTTTTTTAAATTCCCTCGTCGCGGGAACTAATTTGCATAGTAATACTTATAGTCAATTTGGACTTGCATATTTAATAATTTTATTTCATTTTTTCATAATATACTCTACTAATAAATGTTTTTGATTTATATTTCTTTCTAATATAAATTAAAGTTATCACAATATCTTCTATCATATTATTCTAATGTATCTGCACAAGCTCATATGAATGTACRTATGTATGTATGTATACGCATTTGAGCGTTCAGAATCATGATTTTATCACTTATCAATATATTACTCGGGCGCGCATTAATCTGCATGCTCATTCATTCATATATATGTACTTATACGTACATATGTATATTTGTAAAAACTTCCGAACAAATAATGCACAAGCATTGAAACGTACATATGCGTACACATGTGAATATGTCACCAACAAAAAATTGAAACATTGTTCTAAAAAAACAACAACTGTCTCAAATAGCATAAGTATGCCAAGTCAATATGGCAGCCCAAAATGCCCAATGTAGTAAATTTTACAACAAATACGATTTCATTCTTAACGCAAGCGCAAATTCTACAGGCGACCTCGCTTCATTCATAAAAACAGACGCCGTAACATCACCCCGAGCATGCCYTTGCCAACAAGCGTCTTTTCGCGACGRTRGCAAAAGCTAAAAATCATRAATTGAACATCTTTCTGGTGTTTGTTCTAAGAAAGAAGGGATAAAATATTTTTCCGTGGCTCGCAAAAACAAGTGTCGATATGTATGCAAGCTCATACATATGTATACATATTTACGCTAGTTTGTTGGCGAAGCTGTTACTGCSGCAATGGAAGCGGTAACAATCGGCGATCGTTTGTTAGTTTCTTTCGGCACAGCTCGGAATTTCTACCAACAATACAACGTTGTGATGACTCTTTGACAATACGAGAGATTCGGCCATTGGTTGACCATGACAACGGAGATGGGAAAGATGCGTGCGGCACTCGTTATTATGAATGTATGTACATATGTATGTGGCTCGCATTTGCTTTCGTAAACATACAGACAAATGTGC
>NW_017535897.1:317824-327094 GCF_001853355.1 Bactrocera latifrons | reverse complement strand
ACATATATTTATTTCTCTTCATATTCTCTGTTTGAGTATGTGGAGAACTGTTAAAAATGTTAACATTTCACATCGTGAATTCTGTGGTTGTGAGGTGAATTCCCTATCACAATCTTATAAAATGTTCGACATCGAACCTGCACCTTCTCTATGTTTTAAGTTCTCTGACTTTACATTCTCTGCATGAACCTTCTCTATTATAAACGTTCTCTGCTATAAATATACGTTCTTTTTCTTTAAGTTCTCTAGTTGGAGCGCCCTCTGACGGTGGTTAGCAAGAGAACGAAGAAGCTAAATTTTTAAGCAATTCAGTTATGGCATTTGTAGAAATTTATGTCAGTGTAGACTTCTATGAATTCAAGCAGTTCCCTAATCTATGTTATTCTACTGGAAGATAATTAATTTTCCATAACTCACTATAAACAACCGCCCAGAATCGGAGACATCGATTTTATAGGATGTGAAATTATTTTTCGCATGCTAAGCATTAAGTTTCATGCGAGAGAAAGGTCTATCACAGTTATTTCTGTCGTCTCATATACAAACATACATACATCTATACATATAATATGTATATAAATAAATGCCGTGAATCGAATGCCGATCTGATTTCATTTTGTTTTTCAATTCACCATCTCTAGTTAGGTTTTGCCTTAACATACATTAATTTTTATTTAGATGTGGTAATTTTATTATATAGAGTTCGTTACATTTTTCAATATTAATTCAAATCAGACATTCACACACACAAATTTTTTTCTATATTGAGTACTGATATACAGATGTACATACGTAAATACATAATGTACTTAAATATTATCTAGAAAAATCTCTGCGCGGATCGTAATTAGCTGGTCCATGGATAAAATAAAACACGTTTAAGTCCAGATGCGAATCAGAGACCGCGACTGCTTCAACTGACCGAAGCAGGATCAGCCAGTCTACGATTGCGCATATAACAATCAGAAGCAACAAAGCCCGCGGTCTCAACACTTGAACGTCTATTCGAACAAAATGTCGCATTTTTCGTTAACGTCGTTTTGGTGATTTGTCTTGAAAATTTGATAATTGGAACTAATTGAAATTCAACGCTTCTGGCTTTTATATTGCGAATTCCGGCGGTTGTATGTATGTAAGTATGTATCTAAGATAATGTGAGTACTTGTAGAACGTGTCAGATATGTTTATTTACTGAAGTATAACTTATGAATGACTTTATGTACATACATACATACATGTGTATTGTAGAAGATCCGAACGCGCAATTATTTGCAAATAAAGGCGAAAACGATATTGCCGTTATATGAGTCCAAGATATTGAAACTAACCTATCTTGGAAGTTTTATCAAACTGAACACAGTGAAATATTACTGAAATCGCGTTGTTCTAGTGACAACCTGCTTTAGATACATATATGTAGGTATGTATATATGTATATACTTATATTATATGTACATACATATATGATAAATAATAACGTAGAAGAGAATAAAAAAATGATATTGAGAACTAAGAAATTTTTCATGAAAATATAATATACATACATATCTATTTTGTACATATCAAATGGGCGTAAAGAAAAATTTAATGCCATATATGTAAATACTTATTTCACTTTGATGAATACACTTTGTATAAAAATAGATGTACATACATATGTATGTATGTATATATGTACATATTAATATTTAAGCGCATACTATAATGAAACAAATGTGAATGACAGTGTTACTTATTAATCCAGTGAAAAGAGAAATCCGCAATCAATATACAATTACCTATACTTACATATACATTTGCGGCAAGCCGTGGTTTCAATTTGTATTTGCCTCTGCTGAGAATGTGCACACTGCTTTCGAACACACACAACTTCACAGAAAGCATCCGTAACTTTGGGATTGCTAACACAATTTAGAAAGCGGTCACGTAGTAATGATAAACAAATAATTTTTCGTTTCTGCGACTTTTTGCAGGCGCTTTACGTCAACGTTGTTTTAACATTTTGGCATTCTGCTTCAATTCTTCCAACTGATTTCATATGTATACGTACATATGTATATATACAATAGTTATGTATGTATGTACATGTACAGAATTGAGTTAATGTGCCATTGTGTGTACTATATTTAACGAAAATTTATTGATTTCTGATCCGATGACTTGTCACCATTATTTTCAAGCGAAATTACTCTGTAAAAGTTTCAATTCTTTTATAGTTTAGATTTTGAAAAATTTAATAATTTTACATAGATTTCATAAAAATTTAACTTGTTACCCTGATATAAAAGTTATAGTGATCAAAATATAGTAAGACTTTTCAATTTAAATTTCGCGTGAAAACCCATTCGTCGAAATATATGTCTTTATTAGCATTCAATTCCCATAGCGATTCACACTTGATGTCTTCAATTGACTCAAAACGGTTTCCCCGGAGCGATCAAAAACACTTGCTTGTTTGTGTTCACATATTTTAGTTGTTAACCAGTTAAAAATTTCGTACGTAATGACCAAGTACCTCAAGGATTTTTTTTTATTTAGGGTGATAACTTTGATTTTTAAATATTATATGCAGTTCTAAGAACTAAATGGCTTCGATATTTGTATATTTGATATCTTTCCACGGAAAAAATTAATTCTGTTCTTCTTCTTCGTTACTGGCGTAGACACCGCTTACGCGATTATAGCCGAATTAACAACAGCGCGCTAGTCCTTTCTTCTTTTCGCTACGTTTCGCCAATTGGATATTGGATATAAGCGAAGCCAAGTCCTTCTCCACCTGGTCCTTCCAGGAAATGAGGTCTTCCTCTTCCTCTCCTTAACCCGGAGGGTACAGCGTCGAATCCTTTCAGAGTTGGAGTGTTTTCGTCCATTCGGACAACATGACCTAGCCAGCGTAGCCGCTGTCTTTTAATTCGCTAAACTATGTCAATGTCGTCATATATCTCATACAGCTCATTGTTCCATCGAATGCGATATTCGTCGTGGCCAACGCGCAAAGGTCAGTAAATCTTTCGCAGAACTTTTCTCTTGAAAACTCGCAACGTCGACTCATCAGTTGTTGTCGTCGTCCAAGCCTCTGCATTATATAGCAGGACGGGAATTATGAGAGACTTATAGAGTTTGGTTTTTGTTCGTCGAGAGAGGACTTTGGTTCTCAATTGCCTACTGAGACCGAAGTATCACTTGTTGGCAAGAGTTATCCTGCGTTGGATTTCTATGGTGACATTGTTGGTAGTGTTTACGCTAGTTCCAAGATAGACGAAATTACCTCCGACTTTAAAGTTATGACTGTCAACAGTGACGTGAGAGAGTAGTCAGGAGTGCGACGACTGTTTGTTTGCTGACAGGAGATATTTCGTCTTGCCTTCGTTCACTGCCAGACCTATTCGCTTTGCTTCCTTGTCCAGTCTAGAGAAAGCAGAACTAACGGCGGGGATGCCGATGCTATCAATATCATTGAATTATTTTCTCCAGCAGCAGTTGAAGAAGTCGCACGATAGGGAGTCGCCTTGTCTGAAACCTCGTTTGGTATCGAACGGCTCGGAGAGGTCCTTCCCGAACGTAACGGAGCTTTTGATGTTGCTCAACCTCAGTTTACACAGATGCATTAGTTTTGCGGAGATACCTAATTCAGACATCGCGGCATAAAGGCAGCTCCTTTTCGTGCTGTCGAAAGCAGCTTTGAAATCGACGAAGAGATGGTGTGTGTCGATTCTCCTTTCACGGGTCTTTTAAAAGATTTGGTGCACGCTGAATATCTTGTCAGTTGTTGATTTGCCAGGTCTAAAGCAGCACTGATTGGGTCCAATCAGTTTGTTGACGGTGGGCTTTAATCTTTCACACAATACGCTCGATAGAACCTTATATGTGATATTGAGGAGGCTTATCCCACGGTAGTTGGCGCAGATTGTGGGTTCTCTCTTTTTATATGGAGTTTAATTAGGGAGAATTAATTCTGTTACATGTTAGAAAATATAGATGTCAACTTATCAGAAATAAATGTAAGCAAATGCTTCATAAACCCTTCTCAAATATTGACCCAAACTACTTATTTTGCACTTTATAGCGTAATTTATTTCAAATAACATCTTAAATTATTAAATATCAAAAAATATATAAAAAGATGTTTATCTTGATCTTAATCGATCAGTTTAAATATGCCAATTATGTGAAGATAGTTGTTTAATTAAAGGATTTTTTCATATAAGAACTCGATGTTGTGGTCCGATATCGACGGTGCGGACGCATGCAAAGTTCCAGATCGATTTCTTAAAAACTAAAGGATAAGCTTAAGCAAATTTAATTTATTCTCAATCGATTACAAAAACTCCATCTATGTATGTATATGCTGTATATATACATACTTACTACATACATTTTGTTACATGTTTAGTAGGTTGCGAATATTGCAATTTTAAGTCGGAAATTGGGGCACACCCCTTCTGATGGCGTTTAATTTCCTGGATGTTGTGGATTTTGGGATATGGGATATATATGTACATACATCTGTAAATGTAAAAATAAAATAATATGGATTTCCGAACTCACATACACACAAGTATGTATGCAATTGCTGGTTTGAGTTTCACTCACGAACACTTTGAAGAAGATTATATCAAGCAGTAGCGTTTGCTTTTCTCTATGCAAATGTTGCCTAATTATCTACATATGTGTATGACAACATTATATAAATGGTCTATTAAACCTTCTTAAAATGTTTTATTTTTTACATGACAAAATAACAAACAAACCCTTGGTAATTGAATGATTCACAATAATTAGGAGAAAAACTTGGTTACAAAAATAACTCAAAAACGATGAGTAAAAATCCGCTGTGCAACTCCTACCCTTACGTATTGAGGATTCTGGTTAGACGGCAATATGTTAAAAAAAAATAAACGAATCTGAAAAATATATTGAGAAAAGATCTCACTCAAATTTAATAGCCCGAACATAGGAAAGAATAAATGTAATATTTTTGTGAGAAAAGAAAACTCTTTAAAGCTTTTATTACGGTTTATAACTCAGTTTGGTATTTTCGATATCAACTCAAATTCAGATTAATTTATTGTCAAAGGACGAGGTACGTTTTGGGAATTTCCTTCATTTCTCATTCATCAAGGAATAATATCCTTTCTTACTTTAACGAAACTGACTCATGAATCAGAAACAATCATCGTGTATAAGTGGTTTTGTCAATTTTAATAATTATTCACCCTTTCGTAGGCAATAACGGAATTGAGTTGTTTTGATTTTTCGTTTAAAAATGTTCAGTTGTTTTCATTTATTAAGAAACTTTGAGTGAAATTAGATGTAGTTCGTAATACCAAAAGAGAATTTGGATGATCTGAAGTTGAATTGCTTTATGGATCACATATCCATCGAAGAGAGTGCTGGAATGAATTCTCAATTACACATTTTAAAACTCCTGATTTTATTTACTCCTTTTTATTAATTTTGTGCATTGGAAATTTGATTAATGGCGAAAGCAATAGTTCCGACAAAATCAACAACTGATCAAATTACTTTGTATAGTTTTGACATTAGATCTAAACATGCGAAATAACATGGCAATTCAAACTCGTTCTAGTAGAACTTCAGCAGTAATATTTAATGAACATACATACAAATACGTGTCACTTTTATTAAATTCTATAAAAATAAATATTATTGTACTGCAATTTCGTTTATAAACATTCACTATTTCGTCTAGGCTTATGCTTTTGAAGCAAATCTGTCTCGATCACACGTTTTTACACAAGGGCTGATGTGGTTTCTTTATTAAGCGCTTCGATTATATGAGCGATTCTTCTGGCATTTGTTATTTTCCAAGTAACAAAAGCAATCGCGTAGATGAAAAAACCGATACCTGCAATAAAAAATTAGAGTTTCGGGTTTTTAGTACGCTGGGAACTTACCCAATAGAAGAATTGCCTCCGATGTTTGATCGTGCAGTGTTTTGGAAACTGCACACAAAATAATTAATCCGCTTAGTAAACAAAATGAACCAACTACCGCTGTTAAAGTAATAACTATTAAAACTGGATCGCTGAGTGCGTAATCACAAGCGGAATGATTTAAGCAACGTTGTGATGTTTCGCTATAAATATTTATTTGGTAAATACCTATTTACATATTTACATTCTCGTATATATACTCAAATTAACACAAAAGCAATAATTATAATGCTCCTATTAAAACAAATATTTTATGAATTTACCGAGAGTGAGAACAATACGATTCCGTTATGCGTCTTATATTCATGATTGCACTATAATAACTGATTGTCTTGACTACATCTGGATAAATTTGGTACATGAACGGATGCGAGTGTTTATCGAAGGGATATATGTGTATATATACATATGTACATGTATGCATTTTTTCGCCGTATTTCCTGTGTTGGACTGACACAACGAAGACTTCAGTAGCTGCCGCCTATTTTTGTAACTGTGAAGTATGGGGTTTGAGCAGATGCTCAGATTTAAATAAGAGGTTTCCAAAAATAGATGACTCCGCTCGTGCCATCGCCAATGGTACGTCATTGATGAGACGACTCCACTCCACTCAACTTGTGTGTGAATGTATGTATGTAAGTGCATTATTTGTGTACTTATACACATACAAACGAACATAAASAAATGTACACAAAGTTATCCACACCTTGAAATTCATTCTAATTTACTCATTAAATGCTCTCGTTCAGATACACTTACATATAACTTGTATGTACAAACATATGTATGTAAAGCGAAACTTGAGTTTTCTCCTATTTTCTGTATTAACAGAAGATTTTAAACAGGAGTTTTAAAATTACTATTCGCTAAACCAACACAAAAGTTTTTACACTGATCCAGAATAAAGATACTCTTTGTTGTTGGAACTACTCATTAAATCTGTTTTATACATTTTTCTTATATGTTATTTACATACGAGTATATAACAAGCAAAGGCCAGATCGGGTGCAGCCGAATATTATATAATTTCATAACTTTTAAAGATATACTTACGAAAATTTATATTGAAGAGCCTTCAAAATTGTAAAGTGGAAAAGGGGTATGAAATGAAAGAAAACTCCATCAAAAGGCAGAGAAGCGATTAAATTCGGGAGTGGGTGAAATCAGCGCTGAGTCCCACATGTTTGGTGTCTGGGGTCTTTTTCAAGTCAAGCCACAGTCCTATTTTGACTATTTTCGAATGTGAGATGACATTCTTAAGAGAAACAATGTGCTAACGGTTTTATTGCCGTAACTCTTCTTGCTTGATTATTTTGTAAGAATATTCATGTGGAATTCAAAACTTTTATATATGAGAACCGCGCCTAAGGTTGTAGTTCGGTTTCGCCCATTTTCACATTTTATATTAAAATATCTTTTTACCAAGAAATGGGGTTGCATTTTTATTTGGACGATTTTGTGGCCGGGATAGTGGTTCGATTACGCCCATTTGCAATACCAACCTCCCTTGAGGAACGAGAAGTTTTAGTAAACTTGTAAACAGAAAGAAGTCAATCCAACACGTCTTTTCATTCACATTAATTATAAGTACATATAGTATAGAATTTCTATACATATAGATATGTATAAGTATATGAAATATCAAAAGGAATGCAGAAAATCCACGTGTTAACGGAATGGGAAACGCCAAAAATTATCTATTTAAGTCGCAAGTGTTCCTCTTTCGAACTAAAACAAGAAAAAACGTTAACTTCGACTGCACCGAAGCTAATTTATCCTTCACAGGTGCATTTCTTTTAGTAACTATGAGTTTAATGTGTTTAAGTAAATCTAAAGACGTAGTCGGCCAGTGGTTTTCACCCAACGGAAAAGTGTCCAATGCAAGCATTTGCCTCCGATCGTTCAGTTTGTATAATAGTTGTATATATACTATAGTAAGCCGATCTGAACAATTTCTTCCTATATTACATTATTATATAAGAAAATAACATGTGCACAGTTTTGTGAAGATACGTTGTCAAATATGACAGTTTTCTATGCAAAAAGTTAATTCCGATCGTACAGTTTGTATGTCAGCTATATGTTACAGTGGTCCGACATCGGCAGTTTCGACAAATGAGCAGCTTCATGAAGAGAAAATGACGTTTGCAAAATTTCAAAACGACTTTTAAAAACTGAGGGACTAATTCGTGTATATATATATAGACAGACGGACAGAGCTAAATCGACTCAGCTCACCATACTGATCTTTTAAATATATTATATGTATATGCTTCCTTCTGGGTGGTACAAACTTCGTTACAAACTTAATATACCCTGTTCAGGGATATAATGAGCTGCTTATAGGAGTTCTGTGCAATCGCATTTCTAATTATAAATACATACAATGTACATATGTATATACATACATACATATATATGTTGTGTATGTACATACACCTAGCGAAGCAAAAGAAAACCGCTCTCATAATATTTTGTTGTTTTGATGTTTAAAGTAAAAATGTTCGCTGAAACTTTTACTAAATCCGTAAATTTAATTTAAAATTTTTTTGCAGTTTGTTTGAATAATGTTAATAGACTTTTCTGGAACAACCAACGATATATAATACGTTTTTATGACAAAGAAAGCTGATTTGGTTTTACTTTAAAGAAAACGAATTAGAAAAGCTGACCACACAAGCGAGTACTTGGACAGCAAAATGTCTAAAAGTTTCCCTGTACAGCTGTGCATGTTGTATGTTAATTCGGGCAATTCCCATTACCGTTTACAATGAATTTGTAAAAAACACTTGCTGTGGCTTGTTTGTTTCACTGGGTATGTATTTATAAAAACAATATAAACAAACGGTGACGTACAATTAAATCTATGTATGTGTATATTAAAATGTCTGTGCGATCATGTGTACGAAACTTTAGTATATATTCGTTTTTTAGGGGTGGGTTTTTTTCAGATTCGATGCCTCGTTGCATTACATATCATTAGCGAAAAGACTAACTAGCGGTAATGCATGAAATCGCTAGTAGAATTCGCGCTCTGGTAATCGCTTGACACCAGCGCAACTACAGGGTAGTAAGAGTGAGATATATTTACATATGTATGTATATATGTATATACTGTGATATATTTGAATTCAATACAAAAATCTCGGCAAGCCACTTATGGGAGAAATCACTGGTTAAATAACCGCTACTAGAGATTTCTGTTAAAATTAACTGATACTCTTGCGAACATGTGATCCCCCTGTCAGTCAAAATGGTGGAAAAACTAGAGAAACATTTTGAATTTTATTTTTTTTATTTCTTCTTTATTAAT